>NW_025971465.1:0-10646 GCF_021869965.1 Rhincodon typus | reverse complement strand
CCCCACCACAACCCCCACCCCACCTCATCCCCAACCCATCACAGTTCCCCCACCAGCCCCTCCACCACACCAGGACACCCAGCTCTTCAAGCTTCACTCCTCCATGCTTCTGGCCTCAAACTGTCCTAGCCTGGATCCCTCTTCCATTTCCTCCATGGCCCCAACCCACTCCAGAATATCCCCCCCACCATCATGACTCCCTTTTGGTGGTTCCCAAATCTCCTGCCTCTCATCCTTTGTGTTCAACAAGATGATCCTACTGACCACAGCTGCCCAGACTCTACTTATGACCCACCACCTTTATATGATCATGAAACTAACACCACAAGATTCTCATGGACTGCTAACTTTATTTACAAGGTAGGACTTTAAAAGTTTTTCCTCTTTAATGGTTCTTCATGTATCATGGTAGAATGCTCTAAACTGGTTTAACCCTTGACATAATACAAACATACAGCCAACTTTATCTCTACATTTCAACTCACTGTCAGAAAATTGAAATTTCACATCCCGTATAATTAAGTCATCCCAGTTACCACATTTTCCAATCGTTTGGGCTCCACAGAATCCCCCGAAAGTACAAAAGGATGCAGTCGAAAGCATGCAGTCCGCATTAGATTCAGGAACTCTAGATTGAACTGATAATAGGACATGGCCAATGAAAACCAGAAACCATCAGAATACAACTGGACATTTGACCCCCACACTCCCAAATCTGCCGACATCTTCACTCCATTAGACAAATTGTGCCTTTATTTAAGAAAGACTGTAAGGAGAAGCCTGGGAACTATAGACGTGTGAGTCTGATGTCAGTGATGGACAAGTTGTTGGAGAGGATTCTGAGAGACAGGATTTACATGCATTTGGAAAATCAAGGGCTGTTTAGGGATAGTCAACATGGCTTTGTGCATGAGAATTCATGCCTCTCAAACTTGATTGAGTTTTTTGAGGACGCGACCACGAAGATAGATGAGGGCAGAGCAATAGATGCTGTAGACATTGACTTCAGTAAGGCCTTTGGCAAGGTTCCACATGAATGACCAGTTTGTAAGGTTGGATCTCATGGGATTCAGGGAACACTAGCCAATTGAATACAAGCTTGGCTTGACAGTAGAAGACAGAGGGAGGTAGTAGAGGGTTGTTGTGTGGACTGGAGGCCTGTGACCAGCAGTGTTCCGTGTGGCTTAGTGCTGGGTCACTGTTGTTTGCCATTTATGTAAATGATTAGGATGAGAATATAGGTGGCAGGGTTAGTAAGTTTGCGGAAGATGCCAGAATAGTCAACAGTGAAAAAGGTTATCTAAGATTACAAAGGAATCTTGATCAATTGGACCAATGGGCTGAGGATTGGCAGATGGAGTTCAATTTTTATAAGTATGAGGTGTTGCATTTTGGTAAGATGAACAAGGGCAGTACTAACACAGTTAATGGGAGGGCCCTGGGTAGTGTTGTCGAACAGAGAGACCTAGGGATTCAGGTACATCGTTCTTTGAAAGTTGCATCACAGTAGACAGGGTGGTAAGGAAGGCGTTTCGGATGCTTGCCTTCATTGTTCAGATAATTGAATATAGGAGTTGGGACATCATGTTGCGTTGTACAGTACATTGGTTATGCCACTTTTGGAGTACTGTGCACAGTTCTTGCTGCCCTGCCATAGGAGGATATTATGAAATTGGAAAGGGTGCAGAAAAGACTTACAAGATGTTACTGGGACTTGAGGGTTTGAGTTATAGGGAGAAGCTGGGTAAGTTGGGACTTTTTTCACTGGAACATAGCAGTTTGAGAGGTGACCTTAGAGACGTTTATAAAATCATGAGGACCATAGATGATAATGTGTATCAAACGTCTTTTCCCTAGGGTAGGGGGAGTTAAAAATTAGGGGGCATAACTGTATGTTGAGAGGAGAAAGATAGAAAAGGGACCTGAGGGGCAGCTTTTTGACACAAAGGATGGTATGTATGTGAAACGGACTGCCAGAAGAAGTGGTAGAGGCAGTTACAACTACAACATTTAAAAGATATTTGGACAGGTACATGAATAGGAAAGGTTTAGAGGGATAAGGACCAAATGCAGGCAAGTGGGACTAGTTTAGTTTGGGAAACTTGGATGGCATGGACGAGTTGAACCAAAGGGTCCGTTTCTGTATTGTATGACTCAATGATGCTATGACCAAATTAGGGGCAATCATTGGAAATGGAGCAGAAACAACAAGAAATAGCACAATGGCATTACAAGCTGCCAACACAGACTACATAAATAGAAATCCCCGACATTTCACTTGGATATTATGAGTGATACTTGTAAGAAAGTTCCAAGCAAAAGCTGCTACTTGATGAGGAATAGATTTTGGATTTGTTGGTGATGTTGGTTTGTTTTGGTTATTTTACAAATAAGTCTCCCTCAAAGACCCATGGATGTGACTTTCTTCTGAAACGAGTGTCACCCGCATGTTTCCACATTTATAGCCTGCTATTTACATCCCTGTGGTGGCCATTTCAGTTGGCAAGTTCATGGTACACAATAAGGCCAATCATGGAGTGCAATCCTACCTGTAATCATTCATGGAGGATGGCCTAGCTCATTGTCCTCCTGTTAAATAACTAACCGTTCCCTCTGTCTAACTGAGAGAGATGTGATCGTTTATGGACTGTGCTCCAGTTGTCTGTTTAAGAAAAAAATACTCCTCTTTCTTCTGACTCACTATTCTGCCATTTTTTTTTGAAATTGTAACTTTTGGTTACAAACCCCCTTGCCAGACAAAACAGAAATACACAGTTTATGTGAACTTTAGGAGACCACAATGACCTAAAGTTAAACCCAATGACCTAAAGTTAAACCCAAGGCAGCGAGAATTTCAGGGCTTGTTATCTGACCTATTAAATTATATTCACACATCAAACTGCTTTCACTTGGACTAAGGGACAAATTGTCATTGCATTGAAAACTGAAGGACCATTTCACATTTCCCCTACACTTGCATGTGCTATTTATCTTAACCAGGCCTTCCATCAGCATTGGCACTGAGGTTAGTGATGTTTTGTCAATAGCATTACAGAATAAATATACAAAGCTCAGAATAATTCAAAACTGGATATGTTTCATTAGAATCTGTGCATGACTCACAATGTTCTATTCTCACTTCTGTTCTACATCCAGGAGTCAATCTGGAGCAATCAACACAGCTCTTTTCATCCTGCAATCTCCCGTTCACTGCTAACTGGATTCTATGTTATTAACTTTTAAACCATCATAGCCACATAATTTTAAAAAAAAGTTTTTTAAGTAAGTGAACATAGAACTTAGAAAAATATAGCACATGAATAGACCCTTCAGCCCACTATATCTGTGCCAATCAAAATGCCATTCTAAACTAATCCCATTTGCCTGTGCATGGTCTGTATCCCTCTATTCCCTGACTGTGCATGGTCTGTATCCCTCTATTCCCTGCCTGTGCATGGTCTGTATCCCTCTGTCCCCTGATTATGCATGGTCTGTATCCCTCTATCCCCTGATTATGCATGGTCTGTATCCCTCTATCCCCTGATTATGCATGGTCTGTATCCCTCTATATCCCTCCCTGTGCATGTGTCTGTCTAAATGCCTTTTAAACATTGATATTGTCTCTGCTTTTACCATTTCCCCTGGCAGCGTGTTCCAGGCATCTACCACCCTGGGAACAAGACTGTGACAATCCACCCTATCCATGCCTCTTATAACTGTATATACTTCTCTCCAGTCGCCCCTCAGCCTCAAATACTCTAGCAAAAACAATCCAAGTGTGTCCGACCTCTCCTTATAGCTAATACACTCCAATGCAGGCAACATCCTGGCAAACCTCTTTTACACCCTCTCCAAAGCCTCCACTTCCTTCCTACAGTGTGGTAACCAGAACTGTACACAATACTCCAAATGTGAACTAACTAAAGACTTATACAGCTGCAACATGTCTTGTTAACCTTTACGTTCAACTTTTTTACTCAATGCCCTGACTGATGAAGGCAAGCATGCCATACGCCTTCATTACCATCTTATCCACTTGTGCTGCCACTTGTGCTGACCCCTCTGTACATCGATGCTCCTTGGAGCCCTGCTATTTACTGTATGCTTTCCTCCTGCATTTGATCGCCCAAAATACATCACCTCATACTTATCCAGATCGAAGAAAGATAGAGGTATGTGACTTCATATAGAAACCATCACATCCTCCAAATGTTCTAATGAGGTATGACTCACATTTTGTTTTTAATGTGTACTTGCTGTTTCAAATTCCTTGGACATACGAAACTTCAATAATGATAAAAGAGAAACACAAAGTGGAAACTTTCTATCTTGTGCTTAAAGTGATGAAAACTCAAGACCTCCAAATTTAAAAAGGAAAGAACAGTTTATACAACATGAGAAGGGGCTGCTGATTGATTGACCTGTCATTGCATGGAAATACAACAAGAACCATTGACCGTCTTGTTCAGATTAAGTTCAAACCAAGCAAGTCGCCTCTGCTTGATTGGGAGCAGCCAAGAGGATACAGTAGCAATTGGCTCTATCCACAGCCTTTTCTCTCACTGAAACAGTGTAATGCATATTTTATTCTATATTCTTTCTATTCATTTGTGGGATGTGGGTGTCACTGGCTGGGCCCGGCATTTCTTGCCCGTCCCTAGTTGCCCCTTGAGAAGATGGTGGTGAGCTGCCTTTTTGAACCGCTGCAGTCTATCTGCTGTAAGTAGACCCACAATGCTATTAGGGAGGGAATTCCAGGATTTTGCCCCAGCAACAAGTGAAGGAATTTGCCTGCAAGGAACAAGACCCTGTGTGTGAATAAATGTATTCTACAATCATAGAATCCGCATGGGTCATATGGTAGACCCTGTCACGTGGTCAACCATATCACATGGTCGACCCTGTCACGTGGTCAACCCTGTCACGTGGTCAACCATTATTTTTGTCTGAGCTAGTGGTTCCAAGCTCCTTTTAAACTTGTCAGATCTGCTGCCTCCACCAATACAAGTTTTCATAGTGGTTGGAATTTTGGATGGTAATAGTGTGCAGAGATACAGGGAAAAAGCAGGAGATTGGCACGAGGGGATAGAACTATTGCAGACATGATGGGGTGAATGGCCTCTTTCTCCACTGTAACATTTCTGTGATTCTGTAGTTTGAGAATGGTGACTGCGCTTTTCTGCAGCAGATTCGTGAAAGATACCATGGGAATTGGAGGCTGCAGCCTGGGCATTCCATGCCCCTGCTTTGTGGGTTTACTGGCAGGGGGCAGGGGTATAAGATAGTCTGGGTGGTTAGGCCAGGCCTGACCTCATCTCGACACAGTGGGTCTGGGATCTGGATGGACGCTAATATTGACAGACAGTGTGTACATGAGTAATGAGAGGCATTGAGGTTGTTAACATCCTAGTTAGCCCCAAGGTGACCCTGCAAACAGCAGAGTGTGT
Source organism: Rhincodon typus (assembly GCF_021869965.1). Classification (NCBI taxonomy): domain Eukaryota; kingdom Metazoa; phylum Chordata; class Chondrichthyes; order Orectolobiformes; family Rhincodontidae; genus Rhincodon; species Rhincodon typus. The sequence goes on along the minus strand of NW_025971465.1, from coordinate 5,199 downwards.
GGATGGTAAAGGGGGCAGGTGCTGGCAGGGAGCAGGCTTTAGGCTGTGGTTAATACAATGGGGCAGCAGTAAAGGGGGGTCTTTACCCATTGGGCACCCCATGAGGAAATAGGACTCACTATCACAGACCGAGCCCACTCTCCATCCTCACAGTCTGTGTGTAAAACCTCACCGCCCTCACCTCACCCTCACTACCCTAACCCTCACTACCCTCACCCTCACCCTCACCCTCACTACCCTCACCCTCACCACCCTCACCCTCACTACCCCCACCCTCACCCTCACTACCCTCACCCTCATTACCTTCACCCTCACTACCCTCACCCTCACCATCCTCACCCTCACCCTCACCCTCACCCTCACCACCCTCACCACCCTCACTATTCTCACTATTCTCACTATCCTCACCATCCTCACCATCCTCACTACCCTCACTACCCTCACCACCCTCACCACCCTCACCACCCTCCCTACCCTCACCATCCTCTCCACCCTCATCTCCCTCATCTCCCTCACCACCCTCACCACTGTCACTAAATTGGGAAAACCTTGCCCCCTCAGGTACCTGCAGTTGGGCTTCTACTGGGGGTGTCTTGCCCACCTGCAGTTCCAGCAGTGCCCACTACTGGGCTATGGCACTGGCAACACTGTTGAAGCTACTGACCATTCTAATTGGCTTACAGCTTCATTGGGTGGAAATGAGAAGTGGTAGTCCCACTCTGCATTTGTTTAGCTGCCCACTACACATTATAGTTCTAGGGCAAGTTTGTTCTCTTTCTATCAGCCCAGATCATTAGCCTTTCCTAACTCTCCTATATGTCTGCCCCATGCTACGTGGGCATATTTCCCCTTGTTTTTGTCGGACGGCCCAGCCTTTTCCTACTTTGCCAGCTCCCTTGTATTTTGTGAATCACAGAGTGATGTCTCCTCAGTTTTCTGCCACAGATGAAAACAGCTGGCATACAACAGTGGGACGAATATGACAGGGTGTTCATGGCTGTAACTGGGACCTGAGAAGAGGAGTTGCTGATCTCCATATACCAATCAGTCTGCTCCATTCCTTGCCCAGTGCATGTGGTGGAGGGTGGAATTTACAACACAGTGCTATTGGTCTGGGTAACCTCTTATAGTTTTCAATTGGTATTTACAGTTCCAGGCCATATCCCACAAGTAATCATGCAAAAGAAACAAGCCTTACATAAATCCACCATCTCTATCTAAGATTCAATAGTCGTTAAGACTAGTGCTCCAATAATTTGCTCCTCTCGTGCTTGAGGTAGTGGCCTATTGGTGTATGTGGCAATTTCCATCATAATTTCAATTTAATTAGTCACAGGGTCCTACAGCACGGAGATAGGCCCTTCGGCCCAAACTGGTCCATGCCGACCAAAACGTCCATCCATGCTAAGCCCTTTTCCCTCCACTTGGCTCATATCCTTCTAAATCTTTCCTATCTATGAATTTATTCAAATGCCTTTTAAATGTTGTTAATGCACCCGCCTCAACCACTTCCGCTGGCAGCTCATTCCATATGTGTACGACCCTCTGTGTAAAAAAGTTGCCCCTCAGGTTCCCTTCTTACCTTAAACTGATGCCCTCTAGTCCTCGATTCCCCAACCCTGAGAAAAAGACTGAGTGCATTCACCCTATCCATGCCTCTCATGATCTTATACATTTCTATAAGATTCCCCCCACTCAGTCTCCTACGCTCTGAAATAAATTCCTAGCTTGTCCAACCTCTCCCTATAACTAAGTCCCTTGAGTCCTGGAAACCTCCTTGTAAATTTCTTCTGCGCTCTTTCCAGTTTAATAACATCCTTTCTGTAGCAAGGTGACCAAAACTGAACACAATACTTCAAGCGTGGCCTCAACAACATCCTGTACAACTTCAACATAACATCAATACTCAATGCGCTGACTGATGAAGGTCAGAGTGCCAAAAGCCTTCTTCACTGCCCTGTCATTGAAATTCTTTTCCTGTAAATTAAGTCAAATTGTTTAAAACATTATGAATTTGCATTTCAGCTGTTGATCATTAATATTCACTTTTATGTTAATATACTTTTATATCATAGGCTGTCACACAGAGATCAAGATCAGTGGCACAGTGGCTCAGTGGTTAACACTGCAGCCTCACAGCACCAGGGACCCGGGTTTGATTCCACCCTTGGGCGACTGCCTGTGTGGAGTTTGCACATTCTCCCTGTGTCTGTGTGTGTTTCCTCCGGGTGCTCTGGTTTCCTCCCACAGTCCAAAGATGTGCAGGTTAGGTGGACTAGCCATGGGAAATGCAGGTTACAGGAATAAGGAAGGGAGGGTGGGATTCTCTTCAGAGGGTCAGTGTGGACTCAATAGACCAAATGGCCTGCTTCCAGAATGTGGGAATTCTGTGATGAGGTAAGGTACTGTATTTTTCAGCTATAGAAGTCTTTTTGATTCTTGTGCATCCCTGCATTATGCAGATTCAAATTGCATTTGAATTTGGGGACCTTATGGACTCAGCATTTCCTGCCAGGTATAAATATCATGCCTTCAGTCTGTGTCTCATGTCCTCGATTGAGTTTGGAGAGGGTGCACTCACTCGGTGTCAGTGATGTATATACACACACAAATAAGGAACAGAGCCCTTAAATAAGATAATGGCTAATCAGTTAGTGTTCTGAATTCCACATTCCCATCTAGCTCACCCGTCGTCCCCCCTCCCACAATAACCTTTAACCTTATTTAACAAGACTCTGTCCACTTCTACCTTAAAAATATTCACTTGCCCAAAATTCACCTTCCCCCGTCGCTATTATGAAAACAGTGGCCCCTTAGCACTGGACTCACACGCAAGAGGAAACATCCTTTGCACATTTACCTTGCTAAGGCCAATTAGGGTCTTATAGTCTTTAACCAAATCACCCCTCACTCCCCTAAACTCTAGTGCAAACCAGCCCAGCCTGTCCAAACCTTCCACATAAGGCATCCCAGTTATTCCAGGTACAGGCCTACCATTAGCCTTGTTAGTAAGTGAATCTTTAATGTGGTTATCCCTGCAGTCATTACATCAGTAGCAGTGTTTAAAATAAACAGCTTCTTTGGCTATTGATTCAGTCATTTACCTTTTCCCCAACACTTAGATGATATAACCAGTCTCATATGTGTAAGAGATGCCTTTGATTGGTTGGGATAGACTCAAATTCAAATGTTTGTTTACTTGCTATGCTACTGTAGAGGACTGAACTGCATTTGTGACAATGTTTACATGCAAAGAGTGTTTTTTTTATGAATAAAGTATATGTTTGAAATAAAGAAAGTTGCAAAATTGTGTTTTAAGATCAGAGATTTAGCAATGACTACAACTGGAACCTAAAACTCCACCAATCTGATGAGCTCATGAGCATCGTTTTCCAGAGGTGTGTTCCCATTATAGTCACTTGTCGCTCAGCAACATTTATCAGAAAACCGAAGGAAATTGTCCTTTTATTTGTACAAGAAATGGATGAGGACAATGTCTGCAATTTCCAGAAAAGTATCCTGATGGAAAATGTACCGTGTCTCCCATGCATTTGGAAAGTTGGCCCTAACATATTTACCCAATGGTGGAGTGTTTGCTGCCCTATCTGCTGTGTCTCCCTTCTCTGGTGCTGTGATGAACTGCTGCTCCTCTATTAATCTTAATACAATAAATATTGGACAGAATTTGCAATGAGAAAGCCATAAGTTCAGAAGTAGGCCATTCAGCCCAGCAATAAACCCCACCATTACCCAAGCAATGAAGTTGAAAATGACAAAGGATCCTCTGTCTGTCCTCTGTTACCTTCGCTGTTTCATATCAGCAAAGACCCCGCAAAGTGTCTCCCTTCAATAAACCTGCCTCCTCAGACATGGCCCTCAGTTTGTCACTTACATGTCCCTATGACAGGTTAGAACATAGAACAGTACAGCATAGTATAGGCCCTTTGACCACAATGTTGTGCCGAACTTTTACCCTAAACCTAAGGTCTATCTAACCTTCACCCCTACCTTAAACTATCATCCATATGCCTATCTAATAGCTGCTTAAATGCCCCTAATGAGGCCGACTCCACTACCCTCTCCGGCAATGCATTCCACGCCCCTACCACTCTCTGAGTAAAGAACCTACCTCTGACATCTCCCCTATATCTACCTCCACTCACTTTAAAACTATGCCCCCTCGTAATAGCTACCTCCACCCTAGGAAAAAGTCTCTGGCTGTCCACTCTATCTATACCTCTTGAGCTTGGTTCCTGAGCCTTCCCTGAGAGGTGGACCAGAAAAACCAGACCAGAGTTGTTAATTCACCCTGTCCTTTTGAAAATTGCTTCAAACAACACATGGGAACATCAAACCTTCTGTGGTACGATTTACCTGCAGGGAATGCTTGGAATAAGATAATAATTCCCCTATTGTTCCTGATCATTTCTGTGTCATGGTACCAATCTATTACTCACATTTTGTGAAGACCTGCAGCCACTGTAACTCTCTATTTTAAACCCGTACAAACATGTTTTACTTTGAAAACCCAGTGTTTAAAAGTAATCCTTTTTTTTCAAGCCCTTTCTGTGGAAAAATCATTAAAAATAGCTCCTGGAACATGACAATTGCATTTTTGGTATTGGAGCAGACTGCTTCTTTGTAATTTGCTTTAATTGTTAAACACTGGTAAATAATTTACTTGTTAAGACTTCTTTTGACAAAAATTAACATGAGTACCCTCATCCTGTATTCTAATGATGATAACAAACTGGAAGTTTTACCTTTATGTATAGTTTTGGAACATTACAAACCTAATTTAGTAACAATCCTCTCTCCAGCGAACTCCAATGTAAACACAAAATCCTGGAGGTCAGAGGAGTCCACTAGTCCTGTGTCTTAGCAACAAAATAGGCAGCAAATATAATGTGCTGCAAATAGACCTGCCTTTGTCCCTTGTACAAATTGACACCGAGTTTTTTCTACAAAATAGTGATTATACTTCAGAAACAGTTTGTTGACTGTGAAATATATTGAAACATCCAAAGGATGTGAGATGTTTTGTATATCTTTGGTCATCTAATTCCACAGCGCTGCTTTTAATCATGGCACCACTGGAATTCTACCAGCTGCTATGGCCCTAACTCTGGGATTTCCTCCCTAAACCTCTCTGCCATCTGACTTTGAGATAGTAAGAACTGCCGATGCTGGAGTCTGAGA
>NW_025971464.1:0-10646 GCF_021869965.1 Rhincodon typus | reverse complement strand
AGGCCCGAAATGTCAGCTTTCCTGCTCCTCTGATGCTGCTTGGCCTGCTGTGTTCATCCAGCTGCACACCTTGTTATCTATGAAGTATTTGTTTAATATCTGTCTCATTCCCTGTAGCTCCACACATACAAAGTCATTGATCTTGAAGGCGTTCTATTCTCTCCCTAGTTGCTCTTTTAATCTACTGGTAGAATCTCTTTGAATTGTCCTTAATCTTTCCTGCCAAGGCTATCTTATATCCCCTCTTTGTCCTCCTGATTTCCCTCTTAGGAATGCCCCTAAGCCCCCTTAAGTGCTTCATTTGATCCCAATTGTCTATACTTAATATATGACTCCTCCTTATTCTTGAACAGAGCCTCAATATCTTTATTCCTTCATTATTTCCTACTCTTACCAGTCTTACCCTTCACTCTAACATGAACATAATGCTTCCGTACTCTCATTGTCTCAATTTTGAAAGCCTCCCACTTGCCAGTCGTTGCTTTAAGTGTGGACACTCTACTCAAATCAATGCTTGAAAGTTCCTGTCTCATATCATCAAAATCTGTCTTACTCCAATTAAGAACTTTAACTTTTATACAATGACTATCCTTTTCCATAACTATTTGAAAAATAATAGAATTATGATCTCTGGTCCCAAAGTGCTCCCTCACTAACACTTCAATCACTTGCCCTTCCTTAGTTCTCAAGAGAAGGTCAGGTTTTGCTCCTTCTCTAGTAAGTACATATATTGATAAAGAAAATTTTCTTGAACACATTTAACAAATTCCTCACCATCCAAGCTCTTAACACTGTGGCAGTCCAGTCATAGAGACATAGAGTCATAGAGATGTACAACACAGAAACAGAACCTTCGGTCCAACTCATCCATGCTGACCAGATATCCTAAATTAATCTAGTCCCATTTGCCAGCATCTGCCCCATATCTCTATAAATCCTTATTCATGTACACATCCAGATGCCTTTTAAATGTTGCTATTGTACCTGCCTCAACCACTTTCTTTGGCAGCCCATTCCATACACGCACCACCCTCTGCATGAAAATGTTGCCCCTTAGGTCCCTTTTAAATCTTTCCCCTGTCACCTTAAACCTATGCCGTCTTGTTTTGGGCACCCCACCCCAAGGAAAAGGCCTTGGCTGTTCAGCTTATCCATGCCCCTCATGATTTTATAAACTTCTGTAAGGTCACCCCTCAGCCTCCGAAGCTCCGGGGAAAATAGCCAGAGACTATTCAGCCCCTCCCTATAGCTCAAACCCTCCAACCCTGGCAACATCCTTGTACATATTTTCTCAACCCTTTCAAGTTTCACAACATCCTTTCTATAGCAGGGAGACCGGAATTGAACTCAGTACTCCAACAGTGGACTAACCCATGTCCTGTACAGCCTCAACATGACCTCCCAACTCCTATACTCAATGCACTGACCAATAAAGGCAAGCATACCAAATGCCTTCTTCACTACCCTGTCTACCTGCAATTCTACTTTCAAGGAAACTAACCATACCTCCTATATTCACATCCAAATCAATTAGAAGTAATGGAGAAGGCAGAGCGGTGGACAAGATCTATATGGACTTCAGTGAGGCGTTCGAAAGAAGTTGTAGACTGGTTAGCAGGGCTAGATCACTTGAAATACAGGGACAACTAGCCATTTGGATACAGAACTGGCTTGAACGTAGAAGATGGACGGTGGTGAAGGGTTGCTTTTCAGACTGGAGGCCTGTGACGTAAAGATTGGTGCTGTGTCCACTGCTTTTCATAATTTATATAAATGATTTGGATATGAACATAGGAGGTATGGTTAGTAAGTTTGCAGATGACAGCAAACTTGGAGGTGTGGTGGGCAGCGAAAAAGGTTACCTCATAGTACAATTGGATCTTGATCAGATGGGCCAATGGGCTGAGGAGTGGCAGATGGAGTTTAATTTACATAAATGTGAGGTGCTGCGTTTTGGAAAGGCAAATTAGGGCAGGACATATCCTCTTAATGGTAAGGTCCTGAGGAGTGCTGCTGAACAAAGATATCTTGGAGTGCAGGCTCATAGTTCCTTGAAATTGGAGTCGCAGGTAGACAGGATAGTGAAGAAGGTGTTTAGTATGCTTGCCGTTATTGGTCAGTGCATTGAATATAGGAGTTGAGAGGTCATGTTGCAGCTCTACAGGATTTTGATTACTAAGGTTTTGGAGGAGGCCACTTTTGGAATACTGTGTGCAATTCTGATTTCCCTGCTATGGGAAGGATGTTGTGAAACTTGAAAGGGTTGAGAAAAGGTTTGCAAGTAAGTTGCCAGGGTTGGAGGGTTTGAGCTATAGGGAGAGGCTGAATAGGCTGGCGGTACTTTCCCTGGAGTGTCGGAGACTGAGGGGTGACCTTATGGAAGTCTGTAAAATCATAAGGGGCACGGATAGGGTAAATAGACAAGGTCTTTTCCCTGGGGTAGGGAGTCTAAGACTAGAGGGCATAGTTTTAAGGTGAAAGGGGCAATATTTAAGAAGGACCTCAGGGGCATAATTTTCAAGCAAGGGTGGTGCTTATGGAATGAGCTGCCAGAGGAAGTGATGGAGGCTGCTACAATTACAACATTTAAAAGGCATCTGGATGGGTATATTAATAGGGCTTAGGGGGATATGGGCCAAAGACTGGAAAATGGAATTAGATTTATCCAGGATATCTGGTCGGCACGGACGAGTTGGACCGAAGGATCTGTATGTCTATGACTCTACCCTTCCTTTACCCAGTTTTTAATTTTAAGCATGTGAAAGAGAAGAAAATATTTAAAATCTTAAAAATCCAGCACCTAGTTGAAATTCCCGCGAACAAAAAGAGCCACCTCCTCAAATCTTGTATCCGTTGGCTCTCAAATGTCTGGATCTGAGTAAAGGAATTTCGAGATAGTAGGAACTGCTGGAGAATCCGAGACAACAAGGTGCAGGGCTGGATGAACACAGCAGGCCAAGCAGCATCATAGGAGCAGAAAGGCTGACGTTTCGGGCCTAGACCCTTCATCAGAAAAGCAGATCCTACAAAGAATAAAAAACAGGAGAGGTCCTTTGCAGGTCTGGGAGAGGGAGGCTCTGAGCTGGGGTAGGCTTGATTGTAGTGCCTGGAGATGCTGGCACATTGCTGCAAGTGTGTGTTTCAGGAGTCGCAGGGAGAAACGCTTCTGAAGGATCTCAATGCCATGATTGTAGATATTGTCACGGTTGGGGCCAAATTGGGAAGGCTTGAATGTGGATTGTAGTCCATTGGGGATGATCTGGTTCCGTAGGCAGGTGCTAAGAAAGGTGATGTGGCTGTAGTACCTGGTTTGCTTCAGGACATGGTCGAGCAGTTTCAGGGCCGAAGAGATTACGAGAGAGTTGCAGTGGGAGAGAGATCCCCTGAGGTTTGTCCGGAGGGAGGAGGGTAACTTCTTCAGGCTAGGCAGATCCTACAAAGAATAAAAAACAGGAGAGGTCCTTTGCAGGTCTGGGAGAGGGATGAAGGGTGATGAAGGGTCTAGGCCCGAAACGTCAGCCTTTCTGCTCCTATGATGCTGCTTGGCCTGCTGTGTTCATCCAGCCCTGCACCTTGTTGTCAAAGGAATTTCAATCCCTGGTTCCCGATGTTATTTAAACTGGTAATATAGAAACCTCAACAAATAAGTTGAAAAGCCTTCCAAGTTCCGTGCAAACAAAAAAAACCTCTCTGGAGCTGTCGAGACCTCGACAAACGTGGACAGGCCTTTCCCACAAGCTCCGTGTAATCCAATCTCCCCTTTGGAAATATATTGCTGCTTCTTCACTGTTACTGGGTCAAAATTCCGGAATTCTTTTCCTAGCAGTATTGTGGGTCATCCTACAGTGGACTGCAGTGGTTCAAGAAGACAGCTCACTGTCAAATTATCAAGGGCAGCTAGGGATAGGCAATAAATGCTGGCCAGTCAGTGATGAGAGACTAAAATATAACATTGCTGATCTGATATCTTTGGGATGTTTACAGTGTCCTCCACACTCCACAGTGTCCAACAGTGAAGATTGGTGCAACATATTTGTTTAAATCATCTGCCATTTCCATGTTCTGTTATGAATTCCACAGCTGCATCCTCACAGGCGCCCCCTCACTAACTTTAGTTGTTCTCCTTTTTATATGTTCATAGAAGTTCTTGCTGTTTGTGTTTACATTTCTTGCCAATTTACTTTCATAATCAATTTTCTCTTTTTGTTTAGCTCTTTAGTGATCCACTGATGGTTCATAAAAAATTTCCAATCCTTTGGCCTACCTCTGGTTTTTAACACTTTGTATGTCTATTTTTTTAATGGATACTCTCCTTCACTGCTTTTGTTAACCACCGGTGGTTGATGCTTCTCATTGAGTCCTTCTTTTTAACCAAAATAAATTTTTGCTGAGTGGGATATAGATCAGTTGCAGATACGGGCAAAGAAATGGCAGATGGAGTTTAATCCGGGTAAGTGTGAGGTGCTGCACTTTGGGAGATCAAATGTTACAGAAAAGTATACAGTTAATGGCAGGACTCTGTGCAGCATTGATGTACAGAGGGATCTTAGGGTTCAAGTCCATTGCTCCCTGAAAGTAGCCATGCAAGTAGATTGGGTGGTAAAGAAGGCATATGGCATACTTGCCTTTATTGGTCGGGGAATTGAGTTCAAGAGTTAGGATGTCATGTTGCAGCTTATAAGACTTTGGTAAGGCCACGTTTAGAGTATTGCATTCAATTCTGGTCACCTCATTACAGGAAGGATATGAACGCTTTGGAGAGGATGCAGAAGCAGTTTACCAGGATGCTGCCTGGATTAGAAGGTATGCGCTGTAAAACTTGGGTTGTTTTCTCTGGAGTGGCACAGGCTGAGGGGAGACTTGATAGAAGTCTATAAAATCATGAGATGCACAGATAAGGTTGATGATTAGAATCTTTTTCCCAGACTTGAAATGTTTAAAACTAGGGGGGCATACATTTAAGGTGAGAGAGGGAAAGTTCAAAGGAAATATGAGAGGGGCAAGTTTTTTATGCAGAGAGTGGTGAAATTCTGGAACACGCTGCCAGGGATGGTGGCGGAGGCAGATACAATAGGGGCATTTGAGGGACTTTTAGATAAGCACATGAATATGCAAGAAGTGGAGGGATATGGACCAAGGGCAGGCAGAAGGGATTAGTTTAATTTGGCATCATGTTCAGCACAACATTTTGGGCTGAAGGGCCCGTTCCTGTGCTGTACAGTTCTGTGTCCTATGATCGATTATGATATATCTGCTTAAATGTCTGTAATTTTCCGAACCCACTTTAGTCAACTCTTCCTCCATACCTTCTGTGATTGCCTTCATTTAAGTTGAGGATACTGGTTTGAGACCTGAGTTGCTCTCCCTCAAACCAAATTTTACATTCTACCATGTTTTGATCACTATCCCCCAAAAACATCCTTAACTATGAGATCTCTTCTTAATCCTATTTCATCACACATTACTAGATCTAAAATATCCTGTCCCCAAGCACGTTGTTCAACATATTGTTCTGAGAAACATTCCCTAAGGCACCTTACAAATTTGTCTCTCCTGTTGTCTACTTCAAAGTTGTCTTCCAACATGTGCTGCACACTTGCATCCACCAGGTCTCACGTACTACAGCAGCAATACATTGCCTGTCCAACCATCTCTATTCTATTCAGTTAATTTTGGCGTTAAATGCTTTAAAAGTGAGTTTTTTTACTGTTCTGTTCAGCTGTAATAACATCTCCTGATTTAAACCACTTGGCCAATCAATACAGACATGAAAGAAAAACACACACCAATCCCTTATCTATTTTCCTGTGGCATAACACTTCAGCTCTAACAAAAACATCTTTTTAATTTCAAAAATATGCTTTATTTATGAAAATATCTTTATATACATACATAGTCACTGAAGCAATTGGTTTCTGTACAGTAGCATATGAAGAAACAAACAAACATTGGAATTTGATTCTATCCAGCAAACAAAACTAAGGCATTTCTTAATTGTACAAGACTTTATTTACAAACAAGTTGAAGAGGCTCCAGCCAAGGATTTTATCTCCTGCCATTTGTGAATTGCTCAGGCAGGACTGCTCTTCTAATCTGCTTCACAGTCATACTGACTTGCTGCAATCTCTCCCACACTGACTATGGGAGATCTTGTCTGTAGTCTATTCTACTGAGAAACTCAGCAGGTCTGGCAGGATCTGTAGAGAGAGAAATAGAGTTAACATTTGAAATTTGATATGACCCTATGTCAGAACCGAAAGAGGCTGAAAAATGGCAGTTTTTATGCTGTTGACAGAGAGGGTGGAGGAGCAAAAGGAACAGATGACGAGTCCAGAGAAAAAGACAATGGGAGTCCTCCTAGGGGCAAAGAAGAGACAGAGATGTAAAATGGGTGTAAATGATAGGTTTGAAAAGGGGAAAGCTGGTCCACACTGCTGAGAGCAAAGTCAACAAGAATCAAAGAATTCCTCTCTCATTTCCACCATTCCCAGCAGAATACCACCACCAATACATTTTCCCCTCCCCTCTTCTGTCAACGTTCCACAGTGACTATTCCCTCCGTGGAATTCTGGTCAACTCCTCCGTTGTTCCTAAAACATCCTCACTCCCCCATGCCACCTTCCCTTGCGATCAGAAAAAGCGTAACATTTGCCTATTCACATCCCCCATTCTCGCCATCCAAAGCTCCAAAGACACCTTCTAGATGAAGGAGCATTTTACTTCTACTTACTTTGATCTATTCAACTGCATTTGTTGCTCACAGTGCAGTCTCCTTTACTTTGGCTAGACCAAACATAGACTGTGTGACCGCTTTGAGGAATTGTGTAGTTTAACTTGAAAGCCAAACTAGAAAGTGGGAACTTTTCCTGACAAAAATACCGTACCTAGAGCACTTTGTTACCATGGAAGGCATTATTTCTGACAATAAGACAATGAGAGTGTTCACAGTGAACCACGTGTGTTCCTTGGCCTAGCTGCTTACTATAGGAGATTTGTGCGAGGCTGTGCAAAATCGACTGCCTCACTCCATTATTTCCTGAGGGTCAATGAGCATTGGCCTTTCTAGTGGCAAGCACATCATACGAACAAATTTTAATAAAAACAGAATATGACCAAGAGGATGCTGCTGGTCATTGCAAGGATTGTATGTGTGGAATTGTTCTACATAATGGATTGGGTTGTAATTGTGGGAGCCTAGTTCGTGGACAGCTCAAGTCGACTGCAAGTGTGTTGACTTCATCCTCCTTTCTTCTTCTTCCTCCTCTACCCCATCTTTTCCCTCCTTCATCCTGCAAAAGATGTGTGTGTGCTCAGCCTGCTTCACTCCTGAAGTCCTCTCTTTTGGCCTGAAGAAGTCCTGTAACATCTCTAATACAGCTGTGGACAGTGAATATGAGATGTTAGACATGCCACTTGTTCTCGTCTGGAAGGATCAAGATATGATTGAATTAGGGGGACTATTCCCCTTTAAGTCCGTAGTGGTATCGTCCTTGCCCTGTTCTGAAGCAACAGGTCTGATTCCGAGAGGTCTGTAACACTTCTTTGTGAATCACAGATAATATACATGTTACTGCTAGTTTAAAGAGTGGTAAGAAAAATGCTCCTGAAAGTAGATAAAGCCTTTTGCTGCGATGCCATCTGCTCCTCCCTCCACGAGCAACACATCTTCTTATTTGCTAGCTCCCTTTCAAGTTGCAGCCCAAGGAGAATTATAAGTGTAGCACCATGATGGAGAACAGATGGTGTGCTAAACACCCTTGCAATCACTACAAGCGCCAGTTCTTTCAGACTTCACCAACTGAACCAACTGTGTTGTAATGTGGTTTTCTGTATGTTAGCCCCATGTAACATATGCCACCATGACTAGATTCTTGTTGAGATAGGTTACTTTAATTTTATTAACAATACTAAGTATTGTTGCTATAATTTCTCAGGCTTACACGTACATTTAGTTATTATGCTTTCTTCAATTACTATTACATTATCTACATAGTTGACTGGCTGACTAACTGACAGATCAACTGCATTGAAGTGAATTGAACCAACTGACCGGATTGACTGAAAATAATTGGAGACCTTTCATACTAGACTGCCACGTGTCTCAATGCCATCCAGCTGTCTTAAAGAAATTGTGCCTATCTGACACCTGCCATAATACAACAAATTCCTCAAAATGCACTTCCCAAAACACAGAGCCTGTAGAGAATAAGCTGCAAATAGTTAACGATTCTGTCAAACATCACCAGTGGTGGTGGTGGTGTGTGGGGGCTTCTTGCTGCTGAACACATGTTCAACTGTTTGCACTTAAGAAATGGCAGAGGCAAGTTCCAAAAAGGGAGCAGTAAGTTAGCATTATATATTGTACATCTTATTTTTGGTTCTTGCTGTTGAGTTTAATTGAGTCTTAGGATGCATGTTTCTTTTCACTCATGATTGTATAAGTTCATCAGATCTGAACTGTTTCATTCTAGCGACCAGATACGCACAGTACAAAATTGGCCACAAGGTACATTATCTGATACTGGATCATTCAGAGGGTAGATTGTGTGGGACATAGAAACGTTAACTGATCCAGTAGGAAGTACATTTCTGAAGTTCGGACTAATCCACATTGTCCATGCTGCAGAAGCAGTTTTTAAAAAAAAATTTTTGTTGTTTCTTTCGTTCCTGAATCAACAGGCACTTGCTGCTGTTCATAAGAGCAAAAAAAAAATTAGAAAATAGTCAATTCCCCAAAGCAGGCATCTTTCAGTCAGGCTGACACAAAAGCTCACCCAAAGTTAAAGAAATATATCTACATCATATAACAAATGCTTAATGGTAGTTTTGCTGTATTATTAATTTTTCTGAATTATTTTCTGAATTATTTACTTTCAACTAATTCTAATGCATGGTATATTTATTGCTGAAGTTGAAGTTATATTTGTTCAGAAAATCTGAGATCAGGAAGCATCTTTAGACTCTGCAGCTGTGTTAGCTTCTCATGCCATCCAACATGACCAATTTTCAGCTGAGTCTTCCAGTATAACCTTCAGCTTCATTTCCAAGGAATAAGAAGTCTGCAAAACACCCTCATAATTGAAATCACCTCCTTAACATAATAAACACAACTTTCATATCATACAGTATTTCAATGCGACTAAAAGAAGGAAGTTAGCATTACAGAGGGCCTCAAAGTAATGGTCCAGTAACTTTTGTCATTAAGAAATTCAGGAACAAGTTAATAATGCCTATATTCAATTTTAATGGATATAAGTCTTTTTTTGTAGTGTCTTATATTGCTTGGATTACAAAGAGTTCACGCATATCTGTTTTCTGTTAACTGTAAACTGCCTTAGATAATTATATAATTTTCACTCTGAGCTTTGAGTTCTTTTGAACCTCTGCTGCTCATAACCTGTACCATGTCCTCTTCACTAATCACCCCATGACTACAATTGGTTTTCAGCTGGCAACACCTTTATTTTTAAATTTCTTTCAAGTCCCTCCATGGTATCATTCCCCCTGAATCTCTGGAATATCCTCCAATCATACAACTTCCAAAGAGAGGCAATGAGTTCTGAGGAAGGGTCACTGGACCTGAAACATTAACTCTGATTTCTCTTCACAGATGCTGCCAGACCTGCTGAGCTTTCCAGCAGCTTCTGTTTTTGTTCCAAGGAGAGGTGGTGACCTAGTGGTATTATCACTGGACTATTAATCCAGAAACCCAGGCAATGTTCTAGGGGTCTGGGTTTGAATCTGCCACGGCACATGGTGGAATTTGAATTCAAGAAAAAGACTCAGGATTTAAGAGGCTAGTGACAATCATGAATCCATTGTTGAATGGCAGGAAAATCCCATCTGGTTCACTAATGTCCTTTAGGGAAGGAAACTGCCATCCTTACTGGTCTGGACTACACGTGACTCCAGGCCCACAGCAATGTGGTTGACTCTTAACTGCCCTCTGGCCAATTAGGGATTGGCAATAAATGCTGGCCCAGCCAGCAATACCCTCATCCTGTGAATGAATAAAACAAAATTTATCTGGGCTCCTCCTGCTTTGGCCTCTGGCATGTCCCTAATTTTTGTTGTTCCACTTTTTTTGCCAAAGTTTTTATCACCTGCCCTAATATCTCTCTTTACCACATTTTGTTTAATAGCCACTTCTGTAAAGCATCCTGGGGCATTTTACAATGTTAAAAATGTCACGTAAATGCAATGTTTTGGGCCAAAACCCTTTGTCAGGATGGGGAGGTGTAGGGGAGCCCAGAAAGAAATGGGGGGGGGTGGGGCTGCGGAAAGGTAGGTGGGATGGTGATAGGTGGATGTAGGTAAGGGGTCCATCTTCCTACTCACCCATCTGCTCCACCCTTCCCACTGACCAATCGCTATAACCTCTTACCTGCATCCAGCTATTAGCATCCTTCCTAGCTTTCCCCAGCCCCAGCCCCCCCAACTTTTATTTATTTCTGGGCTCCCCGCCCCCTCTCCAGTTGTTTCAGCCTGAAACATTGACTTTCCTGCTCATGCTGTCTGACCTGCTGTGTTTATCCAGCTCCACGTTTGTTGATTACACAGTGTGGAGCTGGAGGAACACAGCAGGCCAGGCAGCATCAGAGGAGCAGGAAAGCTGGCGTTTTGGGTCGGGACCCTTCTTCAGAAAT
>NW_025971463.1:6019-10647 GCF_021869965.1 Rhincodon typus | reverse complement strand
GTTAGACTTGTGGGAATGCCACACGATTGCAGCACTGTGACAATGTCAGACTGAGGCACTCCCTCATTGTCAAATCGTCAGTACCAGAGCTTCAGTACTGAAGCAGTGCCTCATTGTTAACTGGTCCGCGCTGAGGTATTGCAGCAGTGTCAGTGGGTCAGAACTGTGGGAGTGCATCAGTCATAGGGTCAAGACTGAGACTGAGCCTTACTCTAAATTCTTATTGGGGGAGTGCTCCATAACTAAATTACATAATTTTGGAAAGTGAGGCATCGGCTGAATGTGATCCTCTGACAATTGTGCACTCCTTCAGTACTGACACTACAACATAGAGAGACAGCCTCAAGCGTACCCTCTGACAACGAGGCATTCTCTCAGGACAATAATCTTTAATTATAAACTAATCTGTAATACTATTTGACCTATTAAGTTTACAATACATCCCGAGTCTCCTGTAGAATACGCAGTTGCTCTCCCTCTGGTTCTGTCTCTGACTATGCGAAGCTGCTTTCTTTCTCGCTGCCCCCAGAAATAACCCTACCACAAACCTTAAGCCGAGATTCAGCCCTAACGCTAACCCTTGCGTAATCTCTGAGCCTAAC
The DNA here is from genome assembly GCF_021869965.1 of Rhincodon typus. Taxonomy (NCBI): domain Eukaryota; kingdom Metazoa; phylum Chordata; class Chondrichthyes; order Orectolobiformes; family Rhincodontidae; genus Rhincodon; species Rhincodon typus. The sequence continues at coordinate 10,045 of NW_025971463.1, read as the reverse complement.
CTCAGGGCAAACCCTAACCGTAACTTTCGCGTCAGGCCGAACATAAACCATAACCCTCAGCCCCAGCGCTGACCCTAACGTCCCCTCACAAATAAACTTTGAAAAGATAGACGTATGTATAAATAACAGTCTCCGGTAAATAAACCCGATGACAGAGGCGCCTTTCAGTAACCTGTAAAACACAGTTCACTATAAATAATCGCTAAAACACAGGGCATCGTGTACAGATACCCTAAAACACTTACATCCCCGTAAATGAACACTGAAACACACAGCCTCCTGAATATATTCTCCGACGCAGAGTCTCATTTGAAAAAATGCTAAAAACAGAGCCACCTGCAGATATACCTTTAAGCACATAGACCCCTTTATACATAACCTAAGAAAGGTCCCTCAGGAAATAAAGTGTAAAAGACACAGCCCCAAGTAAGAAACCATAAAAGACCGAGTCCCCTGTAAATAAAGTGTAAAATATAGAGCTCCCAGTGAATAAACCCTGAAACAGTGCCCCCTGCAAATCCTCCCTGAAACTAAGGCTCCTGCAAATAAACTCTCAGAGGCGACCCTAAAACACAGAGCCTCCAAATAATAAAACCTAAAACAGAAGCCCAATGTAAATCAACACTAAATAACACAGCGCCCAGTACAGCACGGCGAATTGTTCGGATTGAGATAGTACACCATAGTCTGAGGCAATGCCTCTTTGATAACGAGTCAGTAATTGGGAGGTATAGTGTTGTCTGATGGTCATTGTTGAGGTAGCGCTTAATTGTAATAGGGTCAGGACTGAGGGAGCGCCTCATTGTCAGCGGGTCAGGACTGAGGGAGCGCCTCATTGTACTCGGGTCCGGACTGAGGGAGCGCTTCACTGTCAGCGGGTCAGGACTGGGGGAGCGCCTCATTGTCAGCGGGTCAGGACTGAGCGAGCGCCTCATTGTACTCGGGTCAGGAATGGAGGAGCGCCTCATTGTCAGCCGGTAAGCACTGAGGGAGCGCCTCATTGTAAGCGGGTCAGGAATGAGGGAGCGCCTCAGTGTCAGCGGGTCAGGACTGAGCTATTTGAAGTCGGGTAATGAAGGGTATTGGTACTTTTATTGCTTGAAAGTTAGAGAATGCCAGCAAGATTATCAACCCTATATGATTTGATTGGGTTGGTAATTACTTAATGACAGCAGAAAGTTTAATCGCCTGATTACCGCGGCTGGCTCTTGAGATTTCACTATTGCCGGTTTAATCATTCTTTCATTCAATTTCACGGAAGGGCTATTTTGAGAGTAGCTTTCTTAAAGGGAACGATGACCCTATTCAATATGTATCTAACAGAGACGTGGTAACGCAGAAAATTTGTTTGATGTCCCGCACGATATTCAAGTCCTCGGAGACGTTTGTTGAGGGCTGATTAATACTATAATTTTTCATAGTTTCGTGTGACACGATGGATGGGATCGTATTGTTCTGAATAGATTAGAAAATTAACACATACTCAGGGATTGACTCTGATGTAGACACAAGTTTGGACACTGTCAGTAACAAGGGTTCAAACTGTGATAAGGCAGGAATGGGGTGGAAGGAACATTTTAATTTCGTCTCCCTTTATTAGTGAAAAGTACGGCAAGATGGCAGTTTTATGAATGAATGAATGAAATGCGGTAATAGTAAACACAGTACAGTAATGAGTGGTCAGTAAAGTTATGAATGAATGAGAGCGCGAGAGTGGTCATATGGAACGCCTGTGGGTGCATTGGTAAAGAGAATCTTGAGTACAACAGTAAAGAGGCTTATGATATGGTGCCACACAAAATCACAGAAAGGGATATTTTAAGGCGATTGACCCTGTATTACTAAAGACACGCCAGCCAGACTCCGGAAGCCTTGTTAAGTGCTAACGGATATGAGTAAACAGGACAGACCACAGGATACTTAGGGGCAAAGGTTATAAGATAAGCAAATGACCGCATGAGCGAACGGGTACCGTGTGTTTGAATCCGACTGGTAAATATGTGATGCACAACTATTTCATCTGACTGACTGCCTCGTTAATTGAAAACCGAAGGAACTGCAGATGCTGTAAATCAGGAGCAAAAAAAAAATTGCTGGAAAATCTCAGCAGGTCTGGCAGCATTTCTGAAGGACAAAACAGTTAACGTTTCGGGTTTGTGTACAAGGTGCTCTGTGTTTTGGATTATTTACAGGGGGCTCTGTTTTAGGGTTTCTTTACAGAGGTCTCTGTGTTGTTTGGTTTCTTACTAGCTTCTCTGTCTTCTGCATTTTACTTCCGGAGGGACTTTTCTAATGTTATATTTAAAGGGGTCTGTGTGCTTGAGTGTATTTACAAGGGGCTCTTTTTCGCGTTTGTTTAACAGAGATTCTGCGTTGGAGATTACTTACAGAAGGCTTTGTGTTTCACGTTTCATTTACGGGGATGTCTAAGTTTTAGGGATTATTAATAGTGATCTCTGTGTTTTCCAGTTACTTGAAAGGGGTCTCTGTCTTCAGCTTTCTGTACGGGGTGTCTGTGTCTTCTGCTTTCTGTACCCGAGGATCTATGTCTTCGTTAGGAGTAGAATTAAAGCTAAATTCGGTTTCGGACTAAGGTTATGGTTAGTGTAGGGATGAGGCTTGCGTTATAGGGCTAAGGGTAGGTGTTAGGGCTGAGGCTCGAGTTAGAGGTAAGGTTCGTGTCAGCGTTGGGACTGAGGGTTATGGTTTGGTTTAGGCCTGAGGTTAGGATTTGGGCTGACGTTGGACGTAGGGTTTACATGAGGGCTGGAGTTCGGGCTGAATCTGGGGCTCGGGTTATGGTTAACGTTATTTCTGAGGGTAGTATGGAAGAAAGCAGCTTCGCATATCCAGAGGCAGAACTGGAGGGAGAGCAACTGTGTATTCTACAGGAGACACGGGAAATATTGGAAACTAAACAGGTCAAATAATATTACAGATTCGTTGACAATTAAAGATTATTGTCCTGAGGGAATGCTTCATTGTCAGAGGGTCTGCCTGAGGCTGTCCCATTTTCTTGTAGGTCAGTACTGAAGGAGTGCAACATTGTCAGAGGATGAAATTCAGGACTTTACCATTTACTGTATAAATCCTACCTCGGTTTGACTTTCGAAAGTGCACACCTGTATCTGTATACAATTGTATTTCCCAATCCTCAGCCCAATTCCCCATCTGATCGAGAAGCCGCTGTAAATTATGGTAACGTTCTTTGTTATCAATGACATCTCCCACTTTTGCATTATCCACAAACTTACTCATCATGCCTTGTACATTCACATCCAGATCATTCACATAAGTAACAAATAACAAAGGTCCCAGCACCGACCCCTGTGGCACACAACTGCTGCAATACCTCCAGTGTGGACCCTTTGACAATTGGGCACTGCTTCAATGCTGAAGATCTGACAGTACTGACTATCTGATAATGAGGCACTCCCTCAGTCTGACATTCTCACAGTGCTGCAATCTTGTAACACTCCAACAAGTCTGACCCCTTTAGAATGAGACACTGCCTCAGGATTGACCCTCTCACAATAATGCACCACAACAGTTCTGACCCTTTGGTGGTGCTGCATTACCTCAACACAGACCATATACATGTGAGGCATTTCCACAGTTCTCACCCGCCTGCAATGAGGGGCTACCTCATTATTGACTCTCTGACTCTCCAGCAGTTCTATCCCTCTGACAGTGCTTCAGTGCTGGCCTGGAACAGCTAACAGGGTCTCATTTTCCTCATTGATAGCAGGAACTGCAGATGCTGGAGAATCTGAGATAACAAGTTGTAAAGCTGGATGAACACAGCAGGCCAAGCAGCATCAGAGGAGCAGGAAGGCTGACATTTCGGGCCTAGACCCTTCTTCAGAAATGGGGGAGGGGAAGGGAATTCTGAAATAAATAGGGAGAGAGGGAGAGGTGGATAGAAGATGGATACAGGAGAAAATATTTGGAGAGGAGACAGACAGGTCAAAGCGGCGGGGTTGGAGCCAGTAAAGGTGAGTGTAGGTGGGGAATCAGGAAGGATGG
>NW_025971463.1:0-5919 GCF_021869965.1 Rhincodon typus | reverse complement strand
GGGGGGAGGGGAGATTTTGAAGCTTGTGAAATCCACATTGATAACATTGGCTGCAGAGGTACCAAGTGGAATATGCGTTGCGGTCCTGCAACCTTCGTGGCATCGTTGTGGCACGGCAGGAGGCCCAGGATGGACATGTCGTCTGAGGAATGGGAGGGGGGAGTTGAAATGGTTAGTGACTGGGAGGCGCAGTTGTTTAGTGCGAACCGAGCGTAGGTGTTCTGCAAAGCGGTCCCCAAGCCTCCAGTTGGTTTCCCCGATGTCGAGGAGGCCACAACGGGAACAGCGGATGCAGTATACCACATTAGCAGATGTGCAGGTGAACATCTGCTTGATGTGGAAAGTCTTTTTGGGGCCTGAGTTGGGGTTGATTGGGGAGGTGTAGGGGCAGGTGTCACAATTCCTGCGGTTGCAGGGAAAAGTTTCGGGTCGAGTGGGACTGGAGGTAAGTGTGGAGTGGTCCCTCCAGAAAACAGATAAAGGTGGGGAGGGAAAAATGCCTTTGGTGGTGGGGTCGGATTGCAGATGGCGGAAGTGTCGCAGATGCTGCCAGACCTGCTGAGCTTTTCCAGCAACTATGTTTTTGTTCCTGATTTTGCTGCATCCGCAGATCAATTAGTTTTTACTATGTTTTAGTGTTTATATATAGGGGGCTCTGTACTTCAGATTTTATACACTGGGGCTCCTCTATGTTAGGGTTGATTTAACAGGGGCTGATGAAATTATTTTCACGAACGTGCCCCAGTCCCCGACCCCAACCCTAACTCTGGAATGTCCCTGCCGCGGCCATCGGACACAGACCCTAACCCCCAGCCCGCGGCCCGAAGCCTGTCCGCCACGGCCCAGGCAACCAGCAGCGACCCTACCAGACCCTGCCCAGATGCCAGCGAACGAGACCCAGACCCAGAGCCAGAGCCAGCCATCAGCGCCCCGCAGCCCAAAACTCCCCCGCAGCCTGTCGCAGCCCTGACCCTGACCCTAACCCCAACCACGGCCCGGAGCCTGGGCCCGACCACGACCTGACCGCGACCCCAAACCCGACGCAGTTAAGGTCCCAGCACCCATCCCGCAGCCCCAACCCTAACCTCTGCCTGTCCCAGACCGGAGCCCCGTAACTCTAACCCCAGCACCAGACTGACCCGGCCCTCATCCTTCACCCTAATCCTCGCCTCTCTCTCTGCTGGCCCCGAATGTCCTGTGCCCCGGCCCTCGGCCATCCCACCACCGCCCCTCTCCTCCCTCCTCCCCCGACTGAGCTTGTCCCGGTCCTGGTCCCAGCCCAAACTGCAGCCTCAACACTGACCTCAACTCTAACCTTAGCCTCAGCCCTAAACCTAACCCTCGCCCCACCCTGACCCTCATCTGGCCTTAACCCTAAACTGTCTGAAGGTAAATACTGAGGAAGTGCCTCAATGGTCAATCCTCACGCAGTGCCTCAATGTAAAGGGGTCAGAATTGACAGCCTCATAGACAGAGGGTCAGTGACAGTGCTCCACAGTAGTGTCACTGCTGAGGGACTGTCTCACTGTTCGAGGGTCCAGTGGTGTGCAACGTCTCAATACAATGGGGTGAGAAATAAGGGAGTGCAACACGTTTGCAGGACCAGTACTGAGATAGTCTCGTTCAGTCAGAGGGTCAGGATTGAGCGAGGGCCTCTTATGTAACGGGATCAGAACTGTGGGATGGCTCCATGATTAGCAGGTCAGCACTGAGCTATTGAAGCACTGTCACAGCATCAATACAGAGGCAGTGTTTCTTTCGAAAGGTGTCCGAATTGGAGGGACGCCACACAATTAGAGGGTCATGACTGTGATATTGTGATCAGCGGGTCAGTACTCAGGGACTGCCTTATTGTCAGTGTGTCAGTTCTGAGGCATTGTTCATTTGTCAGAGGGATTGTCGTATGGGAATGACTCATTGTCAGAGTTTGTGTTGTGAGGCAGTTCCTCAGTGTAACGGTTTGGGAATTGAGGGATGGCTACACAGAGAGGGTCAGTGCTAAGGTATTGCAGCTGTATCAGAGGATCAGTGCTGAGGCATTGCCTCACGATGAAGTCATCAAAAGTGGGGTAGTGTGAAACGATTACAGTGTCACTAAGATATTGCAGCACTGTGACAGAGTCAGAACTGATGGACTGTTTCATTGTCAGAGGGGCATCACTGAGGGATTGAAGTACTGTCAGAGCTTCAGTACCGAGGGAGTGCGTCATTGTCAGAGGGTCGCTACTGCAGGAGTGCATTACTGTCAGATAGAGGCAGTTCCTAATTATGCAGGGGTCAGGACTGGGGCAGTGACTCATTGCAAGGGCATCAGAGTTGAGGGCGACCTCACATTTAGAGAGTCAGTCCGGAGGGTGGGCTTCATTATTATTGTGTCAGTACCTAGGGCACTGGCATATTGTTAGCTGGTCAGTTCTGAGACAGAGACTCTTTGTTAGTGGGTCAGCACTGAGGCTTTGCTTCAGTGTAATGGTGTCAGAATGAAGGGTTTGTCACTGACAACGGTAAGACTGACGGTAAGTACTGAGGTATTTCAGCTCTATCTGGGTCAGAACCCAGGAAGTACCTCATTAGCAAAAGATCACTTCTGCAGCAGTGAGAGAGGGCCAGACTGAAGGAGTGCCTCCTTGTCAGATGGTCAGTTCTGACACACTGCTCCTTCGCCAGAGTGTCATTAGTGAGGCAGTGCCTCTTTGTGATGGGATCAGAGTTGTCAGGAGGCCAGTACTGAGCGAGAGCCTCATGATCAGAGGTCAATACTGAGAGAGTGTCTCATCAGAAATTCATTCCGAAGGGTGTGCTTCATTGTCAAAGAGTCCATTCTGAGGGAGGGCACCATGTGAGAATACTGTGGGAGGTCCTTATTCTTAGACGGGAAATGCAGGGTTACAGCGATAGGTTAAGGGGATGGGTCAGATGCGCTTAGTAGGGTCAGTGTGAATTTGGGCTTCATGGCCGGTTTTCCACTGTGGGGATTCTATGATTCTGATGAGAGGATCAGTACTGTGGCATTTCAGCACTATTGGAGGGAAAGATCAGTGTGAGTACACAATTGTCAGAGGGTCAATACTGAGGCTGAGGCAGAGTCATGAACTATAGACCAGTGAGCCTCTGGTCTGACATTCCAGTCCTACCTCAGAACTGATAGTCTGACAGAGCTGCAGTTCCTCAGTACTGACTCTGTAATCGTGAGGCACACCCTCAATCCTGACCCCATTTCAATGAGGCACGGCCTCAATATTGACCCTCTGACAATGAGGCACTCCCTCAGTACTGACCCAGTGACTATAATGCACTCCCACAGTTTTGACACTATGGCAAAGAGATCTGAAGTCATACGACAACGGGTGATTGTCCAACAGGTTTATTTGAAAACACAAGCTTTTGGATCCTCTCTCCTCCTTCAGTCCAACATCGACACCTCCATATCACGGTCATGAGATCTGACAGTGCTTCCATTCCTTAGGGCTAAACCGCTAATCATGTGGCCCTCCATCCATTCTGATCCCATTACATTGAGGCACTGTTTCAGAATGGACCCTTCGTACTCCCCCACTGACAGTGCTGACTACATGTACTGACTGTCTAAAATGTGAGCACTCCCTTGATTCTGACTCTCACAATGAGGTACTCGCTCAGTACCAATGCTCTGACAGTGAAGCACTTCCTCCAAACTGACCTGCTGACAACGAGGCAGTCCCTCAGGACTAACCTTCTGATCGATCTGCAATACCTCCGTACTGACCATCTAAACGTGTGCGACCCCTTCAATTCTTACCCTCTTACAATGAGACAGTGCCTCAGTAATGATCCTCTGACAATGAGGCAATGCCTCAGAACTGACCCACTTAGAGTGCTGCACGACCACAGAACTGACCATCTAAGCTTGTGGCACATTCCGATCTGACCCCCTTACAATCAGGTACTGCCTCTCTATTGAACCTCTGACAATGATGCACACCCTCTGTAATGTACCTCTGACAAACACGCACTGACTCAGTAATGACTCACGATGATGAGGCATTCTATCGGGACTGAACATATGATATTAAGGCACCTGCTCAGTACTGACCATATGATAAGGAAGCATTCCCACAGTACTAAACCACTGACAGTGCTGTAATACCTCAGGACTGACCCTCCCATCATGTGACACTGCTTCAATTCTGACATCTGCATAATGAGGCACTGCCTCAGTCCTGACCCTCTGACAATAATGCGGTCCCACAGTTCTGACGCTCTGACAATGAGGCTTTCATTCAATATTTACACTGTGATAGACCTGCAAAATCTCAGTACTGGCTGTCCAATCAAGAGGCACATCCTCATTTCTAACCCTGTTACAATCAGGCACTGTTTCAGTCTTGACCCTCTGCGTCTATGTCATTTTAAAGCCGATGTTATCTGTCTTCAGAGAGTCCACAAAACCATTTTGAAATCTAAGTAATCCTTTGAAAGACAGTTAAGTAGTAACAGTGCTGTTTTCTTGGTGTTTGTAATCAATTGCAGGTAATTTTTGGATACACCAAATCGCAAAATTACAGAAGGGGAAGGAGGACATTTGGCCCATCATACTGAGTTGTCTCTATCATCTCATGCAAATCCTTTTTCCGCCTATCACCTGCACACCATTTTCATCCAATGCCCTCTGTACGTCTCCATTGAACCTCATCCATCACATTTACAGCAGTGCACTCCATAACCTAACTACACACTGTATGATAAAGCTCTTCTACGAGCAGGGACATCTTCTCCCTATCTACTCTGTTTAGAACACTCACGATTTCAAAAAACCTCAATTCCATCTCCTGTCAGCCTGCTGTTGAGAGAGAACAGTGCCGAACTCTTCAATCTATTCTTGTAGCTGAAGCTTTTCCTACCTGGAACCATTCTAGTAATAATCAGAACATCAATGCATTTGCCTTTTTCCTATAATGTGCAGGCCACAACTGTGCACAATACTGCAGTTGAAATTTAACTTGCCTTGCAGAAGTTCAATATCATCAACTTCTTTCTCTTATACTCTGTACCCCTATTAACAAAGGCTGTATGCTTTATTTATTGCTCTCTCCATCTGTACTGCTACCATCATTTCAACTGTGCACGTCCATACTCCTTTTTTACTTTGTTAGGAAAATCACTTGAAAGACAAAGCGCATCACCTTACACTTCTCTGCATTGTACCTCATCTTCCACCTATCTGCCCACTCCACCAATTTTTCAGTGCATTTTTGGAGTTCCACATTATTCTTCTCACAATTTACAATTCTCAAGTTTAATGGCATCTGCAAACTTGGAAATTGTCCCCTGCACACCACGATTAAGATAACTCATTATCTATCAGGAACGACAAACGTCCCAGTCGCAGCCCCTGGAGAATTCCACTGCAAACCTGCTTCGCAGCCTGAAAAATATCCGTTCACCATTATTGAAATATTGGACTGGACAAAGAGGAAGGCATTCTTTCTTTGAATAATGCCACAGGCTTTTCAATATCCATTTCTGAATCTCACTGCATCACATATCCAGCAACGAGGCAACTCCTTGATAATGTCAGACGAGATCATACTCTGTAATAACCAGAACGACACATAAGCCCTCAATTGACAAGCATCTGAGTCATGAAAACAACATTCTGGGCCTCAGGAATGTCAACTGGAAGTGCTTTGTGCGTACAGTCTTTTGTCAAATCCTTCAGCCAACGGAGCAGCTGCCTCCAGGGCTGGAATGTCTTCACGAAAGGAATGTTTTTGCAGGCCTACCGGGAAAGAGAAGGGAAGTCTTCAAAGCACTGCAGCCAAAGTAGTTTTGAGAGCCTTGATTCTATGGTGCCACTCTTGATTAAGTGGTTTGACAAAGTTCGCAAGGTGGACTGGTTAACAACGTTAGATCACATGGAATACAGGGAGAACGAGCCAT
>NW_025971462.1:0-10648 GCF_021869965.1 Rhincodon typus | reverse complement strand
CTAGACCCGAAACGTCAGCTTTCCTGCTCCTCTGATGCTGCTTGGCCTGCTGTGTTCATCCAGCTCTACACCTTGTTGTCTCAGATTCTCCAGCATCGGCAGTTCCTACTGTCTTGAAAGCAATCCTGCACTGTGTTGCTAACCTGCTAGAGTTTCAATCCCTTAATTCCTTCCAAATAAAGCAGTTATTGCCAACAATTTTCCACTGTGACCCAACTTCGAGTCTTGAAAACTGTCACAACATCTTGTTGAGAGATGGGTGAAGGAGAAAGACCAGCTAGAACAGGGAGAAGATCAGCCATTGTTGCCACAGTGCGTGACCCCAAAATTTCAGCTCACAACCCCATCTGAGTCCGCACTTTGAGAAACCTTGAATTAAACATCGGAAAGACCCAACCTTCCTCCCCATGACAAACGCCTCTCATGTTATAGGTCCCATCCTATTGCATAGCTATTGTTCACGGTGCATGGGGTTCCATGTACTCCCTGTGCTATTTGCTCCTCAGTAGAGCTACCAGCCTCATATACAGTATTCTCAAACCCCAAGACCACCTACTTTCACTGACATCGTTCAGCCCATGGCTACTGCTACCTCAACTCATCTATTGTTGAAGCCCATAACCACATCTTTGTTCAGTCTCTCAACTAGAAGGACAGATAGGGTTGAGGGATTCGTGGAACATAGCACAGTATGAACACGGTCTGAATGTTGTGTGTTCAATTCTCATCAAAAACTTAGCGAATGAACTCGAATCGAGAGTGGCCAGAGTCCAAAACTGCTGCTCCTGTGAATGTTTCTGTTCGCAAACCTCTTCCTGGCTTGTTATCTCTTCCTCTTCAGACTTCATCTTGTCAACTGGTTGCTACAAGTTGCACTAACAGGCTCAGCACTATTCAACATTGCTACAAATGATTAGATTTCAAAAAAAGTATTTCATAGGTTGGAGATATGCTTTGGGACATTCGAAAACTAAGAAAATGCTAAACAGATACAAGGTTATTCCTGAGATAGTAGGAACTGCAGATGCTGGAGAATCTGAGATAACAAGGTGTAGAGCTGGATGAACACAGCAGGCCAAGCAGCATCAGAGGAGCAGGAAAGCTGACGTTTCGGGTCTAGACCCTTCTTCAGAAATCACCTGCTTCTGAAGCTTCACAAGTTCCTGAAGAAGGGTCTAGACCCGAAACGTCAGCCTTCCTGCTCCTCTGATGCTGCTTGGCCTGCTGTGTTCATCCAACTCTACACCTTGTTATCCAAGGTTATTCCTTCTTTTGCCCTCAGCATAACACATAAGTAGCAAATAGGGCCAAGAATCACGCACGAATAAAAATGATTATACAAAAATATTGGAGGTACAGCATTCCCCACCCCCCAACCCAACTTATTACACTCACATCCTTATCCATCAGTCTTGCGTTAGACAATAATGTAATTCTCCTTCAGTATACTGCTACTCGAGGTGATTTGTAGCACCACAACATTGGAAGCCATTGGCAATCACAATCCAAATGCTTGACAATTTAACAGTCCGGAGGTCCACAATTGCGCGGTTGCAGCGACTTTCAATGAGGTTAAATGGGGTCCATATGCAAACAAAGCCAGTGATCTGGTGCATGAGCGTAAATAAAATACACATTACAGTGATACTGCCTTGCCTGCAACACAAGTTGCAGGAAAATGAACAAGTCACTCAAACTTGTTTTTAAATTCAGCAAACATCACTATGATTAGAAGCATCAAAGCTGCATTATAAACAGATCTGTGGAGCTCCACATGCCTACTGTGAGGTAACAGCAGAGAAGTACTAATAGTGCCGCACTAATATCTGGTTTTGAAGGCAGTGTAAGTAACACTAGGACTCAGTTCAGAGATCTATTCACTATACTGCTCATATTCAGCACCGAATTGTCTTCCAGTGTGAAGTGCAATCAGGTGTATCCCATGTCAGATTTCCAGCTTTTTATATTTTTTTCTTTGTCCTCTAGTACACAGAACTTCATATGTTAGTGAACTCAGAATGATTAAAGAGATAGGGCCTGCACTCTCTAGAGTTTAGGAAAATGAGATATGATCTCATTCAAATGTACAGCATTGCTAAACCTTTGGGGGAGGGCTGGGCAGCAGAACTGTCTCAGGCTGAAAGGAACGCCATTTAAGTCTGAGAGGAGGAGCAGGAATGCTTTCACTCAGAGGGTGCCAAAACTTTGGAATTCTCTATCTTGGATGTACAATAGCCAAATGGCCTACTCTCTCTCATTTCCTACCTTCTGATGAAGTGCTTTATTGCAGTCTTTATAGTCACTCACTTAGATGCACAAAGACAGGCTATTAAAAGCAAGCTATGGATACAAGATTTGAGAAAGATTTAGGACAAGGCAGATGGCGCAATGAATTTTTTTTGTAGGGGAACGTGGTGGTTCAGAGTGATGGTTCAAGAAAGTTTTTTGCAACAAGAGTTCTGAGGCAGTAAAGCTTACTTTCACGTTCAGGTGGTGGAGCAGAAACTGTGTCCAGCAACACAATGAGATTGAACAGCTTGATGAAGGTTAGCTGAATAAATGGGAACAGGCAAGCACATAGATTCAGAAACCATTTGCTCACCTGGAGGGGAAATATTGACATGAGCAGATGAGGCTAAATGACCCATTTTAACCAAGTCCTACAATGATTAGCAGTGTTTCTGACCAGAGATTCAACATCAGGATCAGAAAAACAACTGTCATGGATGCTCACATAATGCCATTCATCACTCCACAATCACCAATTCTGTCACTGAAATCAACAATCTCAGCACACAAGATGGTGTGTGCGTGCGTGGGGAACGGCAACACCAAAATGCAAGTCTACCGAACCTAAGTCCCTTGGTGCACTCCTCTATACTGGTGAGGCCTGGATAACCTGCTGGAGAGGGGAAAGGTTTCTGCATTTGCTGCCTCACATGTGCTCTCCTAAGAGATGCTGAGGACAAAGTAGAGATCTTGGAAAATGCTAAATCCATCAACATACTCTCATTGTTAAACCAATGACTTCTGCTTTGGCTTGGCCAGCTCATTGCATGGCTGACAGTTGTAAAGCCAAAGATCTTCACTATGGTCACAGCCACCTGGACACCCATTCCTCTGCTACAATGACATCTGCAAGTGAGATATGAAGATGGTGTATATTGGCACTGACAACTGGGAAACAGTCACTGACTGATGTAACTTCTGAAAGGGAACTGGAAGAGATGAGTATAATGGAAAAACTCAGTTAGCCAAGAAGAGGGTCCAGAGAGTAGGCCATCCTAGATTGGGTGCTGTGTAATAAGAAAGGGATCATTGCCAATCTCGCACAGCGAGATCCCTGGGTGAACTGCGACCATAACATGGCAGAATTTTTTTATCAAGATGGAGAGTGAGGTTGGTGATTCGGAGACTAGGATGCTGAACCTTAATAAAGGAAACTACAAGGATATGAGGCGTGAGTTGGCCTTGACAGATTGGCAAGAGTGACTGAAAGTGGATGGACAATGGCTAACATTCAAGGAACGCATGGGGGAACTGCAAAAACTGTTTATTTCTGTCTGTCACAAAAGCAAAATGATAAGAAGGCCAATCCATGGCTTACAAAGGAAATAAGAGACAGTTTCTGTTCCAAGGACGAAGCATACAGATTGGCCAAGAAAAATAATAAATCTGAGGATTGGGAGCAGTTTAGAATTGGGGATTGATTAAGAAGGGGAAAATAGAGTACAAAAGTGAGCTTGCAGGGAACATTAAGACTGAAATGAAGAGTTTCTACAGGTACATGAAGAGAAAGAGATTGGTAAAGACAAAAGTAGGTCCCCTACAGAGAAACTGGGGAATGTATAATAGGGGACAAAGAAATGGCTGAGGATCTGACTTTATACTTTGGCTCTGTCTTCACAAAAGAGGACACAAATCAGATACCAGAATTGTTGGAGGATGCAAGATTTAGTGACAGGGAAGAACAGAGAGATCAACATTAGTAAAGAAATGGTGCTGGGAAAATTGTTGGGTATGAAGGCTGATAAATCCCCAGAGCCTGATAATCTACATCCCAGAGTACATGAGGAAGTAGCTCTAGAAATACTGGATGCGTTGGTGGTTATCTTCCAGGATTCTATAGACTCTGGAACAGTCCCTGCAGATTGCAGGATGGCTAATATCACCCCAATATTCAAAAAGGGAGGCAGAGAGAAAACAGGGAATTATAGACCAGTGAACCTAACATTGGTAGTGGGGAAAATTCTCAAATCCATTGTCAAGGATTTTATAGCAGAGCATTTAGAAAACAGTGGCAGGATCAGACAGAGTCAGCATGGATTCATGAAGGGGAAATCATGTTTGACAAATCTGGTGGAATTCTATGAAAATGTAACAAGTAGAGTTGACAAGGGGGAGCCAGTCAATGCAGACTTTCAGAAAATCTTTGACAAAGTCCCACATAAGAGATGCAAGATTAAAGTGCATGGGACTGGGGGACGTGTATTGAGATGGATAGAAAACTGGTTGGCAGAGAGGAAACAAAGAGTAGGAATTAATGGGTCCTTTTCAAATTGGCAGGCAGTAACTTCTGAGGTGCTACAGGGATCGGTGCTGGGACCTCAGCTATTCACAATATGTATTAATGATTTGGGTGAGGGAACAAAATGTGACATCTCCAGGTTTGCAGATGATACCAAGTTGGCTGGGAGGATGAACTGTGATGAGGATGCAGAGCTCCTTCAGCATGATCTGGACAGGTTGGGTGAGCGGGCAAATCAATGGCAAATGCAGTATAATTTGAATAAATGTGAGGTTATTCACTTCGGAAGCAAAAACACGAAGACAGATTACTACTTGAATGGCTGTAAATTGGGAGAGGTGAGTGTGCAGCAGGACCTGGGTGCCCTTGTACACCAGTTCCTGAAGGTAAGCATGCAGGTGCAGCAGGTGGTAAAGAAGGCAAAGGGTATTCATTGCGAGAGCTTTCCAGTATAGCAGCAGGGATGCGTTGTTGCAGTTACACAGGGCCTTGGTAAGGCCACACCTGAGGAAGAACGCTCTTGCTCTCGAGGGAGTGCAACGAAGGTTAACCAGGCTGATTGCGGGGATGGCGGGACTGACGTATGAGCAGAGATTGACCAGGTTAGGATTGTTTTCGCTAGAGTTCAGATGAATGAGGGAGGATCTCACAGAGACTTATAAAATTCTAACAGGACTGGACAGGGTAGATGCAGGGAGGATGTTCCCGATGGTGGGTGTGTTCAGAACCAGGGGTCACAGTATGAGAATTCGGGGTGGACGATTTAAGATGGAAAAGAGGAGACATTCCTTCACCCAAAGAGTAGTGAGTCTGTGAAATTCATTACAACAGGAAGTAGTTGATGCCAAAACATTGAATGTATTCAAGAGGCGACTAGATATAGCACTTGAGGCGAATGGGATCAAAGGTTATAGGGAGAAAGCAGGATTAGGCTATTGAGTTAGACAGTCAGCCATGATCATGACGAATGGCAGAGCAGGTTCAAAGGGCCGAATGGCCTCCACCTGCTCCTATGTTTCTCTGTAGGGGAAACAGAAGCCAGCAAATCATGCACCTTCTCAATTACTGCATCCCTCTGAAATGAACGCAGCAAAGATGGTCATGCCAGAGTAGATCATCAGACAGCACTTTCCAAATCCGTGACCATTTCCATCTGGAATGACAAGGGCAGCAGACATATGGTAACACCACCAGTTTCAAGTTCCCTCCAAGCCACTCCCCATCCTGACTTGGAAATTTATCACCATTCCCTCGCTGTCGCTGGGTCAAAATCCCTCCCTGATAGCATTGTGGGTCAACCCACAGCAGGTGGATTGCAGCAGTTCAAGAAGGCAGCTTACCACCGCCTTCTCAAGGGGCAACTAGGGACGGGCATTAAATGCTGGCCCAGCCAGCGACGCCCACACCCCACAAAATGAATAAATGAAAAAACGTCCCTAAACCACACCAGGCGATGCTTCACACAGAGTTCCCTATAATGGTGGAAACCTTCACCATATGAAAAGGAATACTGCCATCCAACTTTACAGGCTGCATATTTTCAATAGCAACACACAGCACCAACAATAGCCTGATTTTTGACTGAAGATCACTTGCCTGTGACATTGGGTTTAAGCCCCAACATAAGAATCTGAGAGATTTTGGGTTTGGCTTCAGAAAGGTTGATAATACAAGTTGCCACAACAGACCCAGCCGGTTCGCCAATATTCCTGCAGGAAAGGAAATCCTGTTGCTACTGTCTGGCCTGAACTACATGTGACTCCAGTCTCACAATGACTGAGCTGAATACCCACTCAGGTGTTCCAACCAGTTACAATTCAATCACATCACAAAGACCATGTGCACACTCTTTGGGGAGCCCATCCTTACCCGCCACAACCTTCCCTCCGAGGAGCAAGGCATGTTCAGCTCTTAAAAATAGGCTGAAACAGTTTTCTTTAAACACACTCACAGTGCATGAAATGTTCAGAACTCCCTGATGAAACAAGAAACAAAGCATAGCGTTTAAGCTGCATGCTGAAGCATGAAATGAGGAAACATGTTACAACACTTCCCATGCAGAATTTGTCCTGCAGCTTAGCGCAAATTTCACAAATTCAGAGCTATTACACCGAGCACAAATATTCTAGAATATGAAGTGACTATCACACCACATAGCTTGACCTGACCACTGAACAATAGCACACAAAGCTGCTCATTCAGAATCTGAAATAACTCACGCCTACAAATTAACCAGGTCCCTTCCTTAGCAAAGCTTCTGCTACATAACTAATTGATCACTAATCAATCTCCTGTGTACTGCAGATTTGCTTTACATCTCTAATAACCTCTACTCCGCAAAGTACCAGATACGTGTGAAGGGTCTGTTTATAATCCTAAAGTTGCTGTTGTTTACATTACGGGATACAGTCCCTTTGGGAAATGCTTTACCTTAGCTATATTCCTGTTATATATTTAAACTGTCCAAATTCGAAAGAACCAGACAAGAACTGTGCGGTTCAGTAATTCACCCTCATGCCCATGTTATTAATGCAAAGACTCACCCCACAGAGCATGCAATTTGCTGATCGGATATCAGGGTGACTGCTTCGACTAGAATGAGCTTCCTGCCGATGTTGAGTTAAAGCACTTTGCTGACTCAGTGCTTTTTTGCATACGCTGTGCACCAATGCAACATTGTCAAATACCACACACATCAGTTTAGAGGCTGCACCAAGTAACTGGGTGCCAATGTAGAAGTCACTGCCTGCTTTCCATTTCTGACAGCACATATTGCATTCTCAAATGCCATCGAGAAACTTAGCCACAGCACACAGTAGGACAGGGCATTTTCATTCGAGCTACAGTACTCCTGCAGCTGCAAGATGCGACTCCAAGGTCAAGGATGTTACTGGATGGTTGCATAACACTAACGTGGAGGAAAGAGAACAGCCAGAGACTATGGTCCTTGACAGTACCAACGGCTTAGTTTTCAGCTTTGCAAATTGGGGTCCAGAAACAAAGTGGGGTTGCCATTTGTGAGGTGATAATGTCATAAGTTCACTAAACAATTTATAGCAGCTGTACTCTGTTCCAGCTTTCTCAGCCCCCGGCACCATGCTCTCAGTTTGTACTCGGGGGGGGGGGGTTGTGACAATTTGTGAGCCCCAAAATGGAGTCACAATGGGAAAATGTCTGGGAAGGAACAACTTAGTGAGAATGAAGAATGGCATCCTGCAGATTTGAGAGAGTTAGAAAAGGAACTAAGATGCAGGACCTCTAAAAGATTCCAGATTACTTTTAGTGCTATGCACTTTTGAATACAGAAAGAGGAATGCATGGTTGGAGGGATGTTTTTGAAGGAGAGGGTGGGATTGTCGATTCCTGGACTTTGAGACGGATTCTCTGGGAGCACAAGCAGATAGGTTGAATCTGAACTGAACCAGGACTAATTTCATTACCAGGTTATACACTACAGGGGAGGGATTAAAACAACTCAACAGGAGAATGGGAACCAGAGTTAACCAAGAAGGACTGTAAAGTTGGACACTTACTTTATTTCCTCATTTTTCTGCCTTTATAGTCTATGGGGATTTTGGTTTCTCTTCCTGTGTTTTAAGACTGCGCTGGAGAATGGTGACACTATACAACACTTTTCACTGTATTTTGTAACAAGGTAGACGTAACAACAAATAAATCAAATTAAAAAATCAAAGTTCAAAGAATTTAGAGAGATCAATAACATCAGAGCAAGAAATAGCACAGTACCAAGCGACTCAGAAGAAAGGGAGTGCAATAAGATCTAAATTTGGGATTATTGTCTATGTGCATGAAAGCACTGAGTGTGCTAAATAAGATTCAAGAACTGCTGATACAGGTAGTCATGTGAAAACATGATGCAGCTGTAAAGAGATGAGATATCAAACTTTTTCATGTGCACTCATCACGACAGAATCGCAAGAATACTACATCTCAAACATGTGCTGCTGCAATAACGGACACCATTACCAAAAAAAGGGCAGGATTGGGTACTAAACATTTGAGATGCAAGGATGTTCTGGAAGAAATTGGGAAAGGATGAGGGTGGTAGCTTTGTTAAGTTGAATATTACAATGGCACTGGAACTAGCTGAAGTTACTCTTGAAGATTGTCACCATCGTTGAATTGACCAATTCTCCTGCTCCCATTCTGATTTTATAATTCCCTGGCTTCCCTCTCTCACTTTTTGAAATAATAGTGACATGCTTAACCTTGCAGCCCAAAAGAACCAATCTCAAATAAAGACAACCTTGGAAGAATGTGTTCTCACTTACATTCCTTAAAACACCGGGATAGAAATGATCTGGTCATCAGAGGTCCAAAGTAATGGTCTGGGGAACATGGGTGCAAATCCCACCACAGGAGCTGGTGGAATTTAAATTCAATTAATAAATCTGGAACACAAAATTATCATTGACTGTTGTAAAAACCCCATTTGGGCAACAAGTGACTCCAGAGTCACAGCAACGTGGTCGACACTAGTAAACCTTCCAGCTCTGCACAAAGGAAACTGTTTCCTCATTCAAACAATGGAATCACCCCTTCACTAGACAGAAAGGCAATGCCTGTGCATTTCCTATTTCAACTGATACAGGCAACTAGTGCAGGCATGATGGGTGAATAGTCTCCTTCTGCATTTTGACCATTCTGTGACTTGGTGAACAGGGTTGTCTATTGAACCAGAAATAGTAGGAACTGCAGATGCTGGAGAATCCGAGACAACAAGGTGCAGAGCTGGATGAACACAGCAGGCCAAGCAGCATCAGAGGAGCAGAAAGGCTGACGTTTCGGGCCTAGACCCTTCTTCAGAAATGGGGGAGGGGATTTCACAAGCTTCAAAATCTCCCCTCCCCCTACCGCATCCCAAAACCAGTCCAGCTCGTCCCCGCCTCCCTAACCTGTTCTTCCTCCCACCTATCCCCTCCTCCCACCTCAAGCCGCATCCCCATCTCCTACCTACTAACCTCATCCCGCCCCCTTAACCTGTCCATCCTCCCTAACTCCCCAGCTACACTCACCTTTACTGGCTCCATCCCCGCCTCTTTGATCTGTCTGTCTCCTCTCCACCTATCCTCTCCTCTATCCATCTTCTATCCGCCTCCCCCTCTCTCCCTATTTATTTCAGAACCCCCTTCCCCTCCCCCATTTCTGATGAAGGGTCTGGGCCCGAAACGTCAGCCTTCCTGCTCCTATGATGCTGCTTGGCCTGCTGTGTTCATCCAGCTCTACACCTTGTTGTCCAGATTGAAGGCTGATTTACTACTGGTTGCAGCCTGCTGTCAGCCTTCAGGTGGAACAGACGGATCAGGCTTGTGTTGCTGGTGCACTGCCCTCCCAAGAGGCAACTAATGCTGACCTTCCCAGCAACACCCACACCCCATGACAGAAGAAAGTAAAAAGTTAGAGTCGGCCTAACAGATTGAAATGTTAAAACAATCCGTGCAAACAGGAACAAGCTGACAATCTTTCCTTTTGTTGCTATCAATGTACTGTACCATTCCAATTGACAGCATGTCAAAAGGCCCATATTCAGGCTCTCACCTAACCATCCCCACTACAATAAAGCTCTCTCTCCTGGTTCAGCATGTCATAACATTGAAATGGATAGCATTAGGAGTTTAATAGAATGGGGAATATCAAATGAAAACATCCATCCAGCCGCCAATACCCCACGAAAATATAATACTGCTGCTGCAGCAGAATGCACTTCACGAGCAGAAGTGTTCCACCTAAAAACTGCTCAAAACTGCAGGGCTGACTCAGCAACTCCTGACTGTGGAACTTACCAGACTGCAGCACACCCCAGGCAAAAACCATCAGGCCTCCATTACAGTTATCATCAGGACACGATGGAGTGGGTTGGGGCAACAATGAAGAAGGGATGTGGGATACAGGAGATCGAAGCAGGTAGGGGATTGCACAAGATTGGCTGCAAGTGATGGGGTGGGAATGGTAACTAAGACAAGGAGGTCTGGGGTGGGGAAGCAGTGGGGCAAAGGCAGGGTGAGATGGGGGGTAGATGGGAGGGATGTGGAGGCGAGATGAGAGGGATTGAGAGGGTGAGACGAGAGGCATGGTGGGGTGTGCTAAGACAGGAGGGAC
>NW_025971461.1:0-10649 GCF_021869965.1 Rhincodon typus | reverse complement strand
CCCAAAACCAGCCCGGCTCGTCCCCACGCCCGACCTCATCCCAAAACCAGCCCGGCTCGTCCCTACCTCGACTTGTCAGTCTTTTCTCCCACCTATCCGCTCCTCCCACCTCACTGACCAACCCCTACCTCTGACCTACCAGCCTCATCCCCGCCTCCTTGACCTGTCCGTCCCCTCTCCACCTATCTGCTCCCTTATCCATTTTCCATCTGCCTCCTCTGTCTATTTATTTCAGAATCCTTTCCCCTCCTCCATTTCTGAAGAAGGGTCCAGGCCCGAAACGTCAGCCTTCCTGCTCCTCTGATGCTGCTTGGCCTGCTGTGTTCATCCAGCTCTACACTTTGTTACACATTGCAACTCATTCCGCTTGGGAACCCTGCAGCCCAATGGTATCAATGTGGACTTCACAAGCTTCAAAATCTCCCCTCCCCCTACCGCATCCCAAAACCAGCCCAGCTCGTCCCCGCCTCCCTAACCTGTTCTTCCTCCCACCTATCCCCTCCTCCCACCTCAAGCCGCACCCCCATCTCCTACCGACTAACCTCATCCCGCCCCCTTGACTTGTCCGTCCTCCCTGGACTGACCTATCCCCTCCCTACGTCCCCACCTACACTCACCTTTACTGGCTCCATCCCCGCCTCTTCGACCTGTCTGTTTCCTCTCCACCTATCTTCTCGACTATCCATCTTCTATCCGCCTCCCCCTCTCTCCCTATTTATTTCAGAACCGCCTTCCCCTCCCCCATTTCTGAAGAAGGGTCTAGGCCCGAAATGTCAGCCTTCCTGCTCCTCTGATGCTGCTTGGCCTGCTGTGTTCATCCAGCTCTGCACCTTGTTACCTCTACACTTTGTTATCTCAGATTCTCCAGTTCCTACTATCTCTAAACCCATTAATAACTATTCACCCTCCTAGCCCGATCGTTATCAAATCCTTTGTCTATCCAACTGCTCTGATCTCTCACACACACACTTGCTCTTATCTCTCTTCGGACAGTATCCTTTATCCTATCATTTGCTCCCTACCCCTTCCTCCCTCCCTATTTTCTGCATTTAAACTGACATTTTCCCAGCTACGACCAGTTCTGAGGAAGGGAAATGTTAACTCTGATTTTTTTCTTCACAGATGCTGCCAGACCTGCTGAGCTTTTTCTGCAACTTCTGTTTTTGTTCCCGATTTACAGCATCCGCAGTTCTTTCGGTTTTTATTAGTGAACCGGACCTGTTTTTACCACGACTGGTACCATCGTAACATTGCTGACATTAGCTTTAAACTGCAGATTTTGTTTCACATCAATAACACCCAGTGGAGTACTGGGTCTGAACCCACGTCCTCCAGACCATCAGCCTTAGTCTCAGGATTACCAGTCCAGTGACATCACCACTAGAGCAGCATCTCTGTACCAGAACGGAGGGCTGAATGACCTCCTTTCCTCTTTGTAGCTTCACGGACCAAGGTCACACAACACTTCAAGGGTTAAGTCCCCACGTTACCTTGTTGTTGTTATCCTGGATTGTGAACTTCATTCCAGCCAATATCAGAGACTTCTTACTCTCCAGTTGCTGGGCTGTAAGGATGTAGATGGGAGATAATTAATGACCTGCCTGGGTCGGTCACCTCTTAATATCTCCCAAACACGTGTTTTTACTCATTCCTCCTGACTTTTGACCTGAATTTGTAACAGGCACAAAACACAATTCAGTCAGTCAGTCGTAAACCTACATGACCTCCCTGCAGTAATTGCACTCTGCCTCACCAGAGGCATGCACCTATTCTGACCTCCTTCACACAGCACCCTCCAACAGCATGCACTGACCCCCACCCACCCGATAGCACCGTGGTGCTCCTGCAGCACTGATCCCCCAGATAGCGCTGTGTTCCCGAGGTGCTGATCCCCACCCCCACAATAGCGCGGGGCTCCCGCAGCGCTGTACTGTACGAGATTCTAGAGCATATGCGCAGTTTGTCTGAAGTGGGAGTTGAACCAGTGAACTCCTGGCTCTAAGCAGAGACTGCCTGTTACCAGAGGGGTGGGAGGGGGGATTCTCGTCTGACCGGCAGTTACACACACAGTGAGTGCAGCATCACGTACAGGCAGACTGCATGCGGTATTACATACAGGCGGAATTGATGAGGTGTTTGATGACAGTCAGGGTCCCGATGCGGGTCCGTTCGTTGTGAACCTCTAACTTCTGCAGGAGGAAGGCCATCAACCGGTCAGTGTAGGCACGAGCTGTGAGGGGGACACACAGAGAGAGAGAGAGACAGAGACAGAGACAGAGAAATCATCAAGTCAGTGCTGCCTTGTGCACTCAGTGCTCAGTCCCCTCTCAAGCTCACTCCCAGTTCAGAGCCTCTGGCAGATTCCGGACCACCCTCTCATCTTCAGCTCGCTGCTTGGTGGGGGGTGTCAGGCTGTTACTGGACTTACCAGTCCACCACCAGGAGGACACAGCCCCCATCTCTGATCCGAGTCTATGTTGACTCATTGATAAGAGACAGATCACAGCTCAAATCAATATCATCATCCCAGGGGCAACGGCAATCACAGAATACCTACAGCGTGGAAGCAGGCCATTCGGGCCATCGAAACCCCCACCAAGCCTCCAAAGAGCATCCCACCCAGATCCACACCTCAACCCTATCCCTGTAACCCTGCACTTACCTATGGCTAATCCATCCAGCCTACACAGCCCTGGATATTGTGGGCAATTTAGCCTGGCCAATCCACCCTAACCTGCACATCTTTGGACTGTGGGAGGAAACAGGAACACCCAGATGAAATCCACACAGGCAGTGGAAAAAGTGCCAACTCCACACAGACTGTTGTCCGAGGGTGGAATCGAACCTGGGTCCCTGGCACTGACAGGCACAGTGCTACCCACTGAGCCAAAGCCGCAATGACAGAACTAGAACAGTGATTGATTCTCATGGGGCCAGCGTTTATTGCCCGTCCCTAGTTGCCCTTGAGAAGGTGGTGGTGAGCTGCCTTCTTGAACCGCTGCAGTCCATGTGCTGTGGGTTGGCCCACATTGCCCTGAGGGAGGGAATTCCAGGATTTTGACCCAGTGACAGTGAAGGAACAGCGATATATTTCCAAGTCAGAATGGTGAGTGGCTTGGAGGGGAAACTGAAGATGGTGGTGTTCCCATGGATCTGCTGCCCTTGTCCTTCTAGATGGAAGTGGTTGTGGGTCTGGAAGGTGCTGTCTGAGGATCTTTGGTGAATTTCTGCAGTGCATCTTGTAGATAGTACACACTGCTGCTGAGTGTTGGTGGTGGAGGGAGTGGATGCTTGTGGATGTGGTGCCAATCTAGTGGGCTGCTTTGTCCTGGATGGTGTCAAGCTTCTTGAGTGTTGTTGGGGCTGCACCCATCCAGGCAAGTGGGGAGTATTCCATCACACTCCTGATTTGTGCCTTGTAGATGGTGGACAGGTTTTGAAGAGTCAGAAGGTGAGCTACTCGCCGCAGTATTCCCAGCTTCTGGCCTGCTCTTGTAGCCACTGTGTTTATGTGGTGAGTCCAGTTGAGTTTCTGTCAATGATGACATGCAGGATGTTGATAGTGGGGGATTCTGTGATGGCAACACCATTGAACGTCAAGGGACAATGGTTAGATTGTCTCTTATTGGTTATGGTCATTGCCTGGCATTTCTGCTTTTTGCATTTAGATAGCACCTTTCCTGACCTCATGACATTCCAAAGTGGGTCACAGCCAAAACACCTTCCAAGTGGAGTTGTTGTTGTAACATAAGGGATGTGGCAACGAATTTGTGCCCAGCAAGCTCCCACATATTTTTAGCCAGCTGTTTAGGGATAAATACTGAAGGCGACCCTGAAAAGAACTCATTTTTAAGATCATGAGCATCAGATCCTTCACATCCACCTGCAAGGGTGGGGGGCAGCACCACCCTCCGAGTTTCAGTGGGCCCAGGAGTGGTTGCTGTGCCCTGCGCAAGTTGACCCTTACCCAGCACGGTGAAACAGCGGAGAGCTTCATTGTGATTCCTGACTGCCGTATGGTTGCTGTAGTCCAGGGGAGTACACACCTGTAAGAGAGAAACAGGACCTAGTGGTGCCTCTGTGGTGCCACTGTCTCGGGGGTGGTGTAGGGTGTTAAAATTGGGCCAGGAAGGAGCAGAGAGAGAACACACAACACCCAGACAATCACAGGGAGGTGAATAACCTTCACGCGCTCATTATTTCCCTAACGGCCAGTCTGCACAGACCCATTAGCTTGTAAGGTGCCACACTGACGTTTAGGGCTGAGCTGCATTAACACAAGGAACAGTGACCACAGGGAACTCCTGTGTTGAATTATCCTGAAACTAGGGGAGTCTTTAGCTCCCTGTTGCTTCCTCCATGGCAACAGCCAGCATGCTTAACATATGAGGAATGTTTGAGGACACTGGGTCTATGCTAGATGGAGTTTAGAAGGATGAGGGGGGAATCTAATTGAAACTTACAGAATACTGAATGGCCTGGACAGAGTGGATGTTGGGAAGATGTTTCCATTGGTAGGAGAGACTAGAACCCGAGGGCACAGCCTTAGAGTAAAGGGAAGACCTTTTAGAGCGGAGATAAGGAGAAACTTCTTCAGCCAGAAAGTGGTGAATCTATGGAATTCACTGCCACAGAAGGCTGTGGAGGCCAGGTCATTGAGTACATTTAAGACTAAGATAGATAGGTTCTTGATTATCAAGGGTTACGGGGTGAAAGTGGGAGAATGGGGTTGAGGAACTTATCAGCCATGATTGAATGGCGGAGCAGAGCCGATGGGCCGAATGGCCTAATTTCCGCGCCTACATCTTATGGTTGTATGCCAGCCAATGAGCATTCTTTCCCCGGAGTATAAATTGTTGTGCTCGTTTGAAATTTCCATTTTTGCATTTATCCTCGTGAGCACTGATTAAATAGGTTTTCACAATAAGCTGCTCATTGCAGCGAGATTGAAAGACATCGTCCCTTCAAGTGTGTGCTCGGAGCTCGAGTCTAACTTGGACAGACAGGCTCAAGGTGCTCTCTGTCTGACAGGAGCAGACCCAGGCAGCAATCTAACAAATGCACCCAAGGACGGGGCTGATGTAGAGATCTCCTCCCATTCAAACCTAGAGAAATTAATATCAGACTTAAATCCAGCACTGGTCAGGTCAGACAGGAAGCATCAGAGGAGCACTGTGCTAATCTCTGACTCCAGCATCTGCAATTCTTACTATCTCTGAGGTCAAGGCCAAATCATAGAATCCCTACAGTGTGGAAACAGGCCCTTCGTCCCAACAAGTCCACACCGACCCTCAGACCATCCCACCCAGACCTAACCCCCCCATAACACACCTAATCTACACATCCCTGAACACTACGGGCAATTTAGCATGGCCAATCCACCTAGCCTGCACATCTTTGGACTGTGGGAGGAAACCGGAGCACCCGGAGGAAACCCACGCAGACAAGGGGAGAATGTGCAAACTCCACACAGACAGTACCCCCCGAGGGTGGAATTGAACCCGGGTCCCTGGTGCTGAGGCAGCAATGCTAACCACTGAGCCACCGTGCCACCCCAAATCGTTCACAGTGTAATTCTGGACACCACGCTGTCGGAGGAACATCCAATCCTCAGAGAAGGTGCAGTAGAGATTTACCGGAATATTCCAGGGATGGGGCAACTGGGGGAGATGACGACAGTGGTAATGACATTGGAGCCCTCATCCAGAGGCACATCCTGATGCTCTGGGATCGCAGGTTCAAACCCCACCACAGCAGAGAATTCCAGGATTTTGACCCATCGACAGTGAAGGAACGGCAATATATTTCCAAGTCAGGATGGTGAGTGGCTTGGAGGGGAAGTGTTCCCATGTATCTGCTGCCCTTGTCCTTCTCGATGGAAGTGGCCATGCGTTTGGAAGGTGCTGTCTGAGGATCTTTGGTGAACTTCTGCCGTGCATCTTGTAGATAGTACACACTGCTGCTACTGAGCGTCGGTAGTGGAGGGAGTGGAGTGGAGTGGAGTGGATACTGAAGGTGGAGAACCAGGTACAAATCAAGCAGTTACTTTGACCTTTTGAGCCAGAGATGGATGTATTTACATTGGGCAAAGCCAGAAAGGCCTGGGAGTGGGTCGAGGGGAGGAGGGGGGTGTGGGGAAGGAAAGGGTCAATAGGTGACTAAATAGCATTGGAGACACATATCACTTGTGATCTTGATCCTATCACACAGCAACATTCAGCCTCGTTATACAGTCTGAGGCAGCAGACAGAATGAGGCACATCATCACCAGATCAAATAAAACACAGTTGGAGAATGCCATTCATACAGGTCCTCTCTGTCCCTGCCCCTTACCGGGGGGTGGGGTGGGAGTAATATTTACAGCCTCTCCCTGGCCCTTACCTGGAGGACCGGGGTGAGGGGCGGGGGGGGGGGGTGTAATATTTAGAGTGCCTCTCCCTGCCCTTTACCTGGGGAGACGGTCTATTATTTACAGCCTCTCCCTGGCCCTTACCTGGAGGGCTGGGGGCGGGGGTGGGGGGGTGGTGATGTAATATTTAGAGTGCCTCTCCCTGCCCTTTACCTGCGTGTACGGTCTATTATTTACAGCCTCTCCCTGCCCCTTACCTGGAGGGGGTGGGGGGGGGTGTAATATTTAGAGTGCCTTTCCCTGCCGGGACAGTCTATTATTTACAGCCTCTCCCTGGCCCTTACCTGGGGGTGTAATATGCTGAGCAGATTGTCGATTTGTGTCTCCAGCACTCGGCTGCCCATATCCACTGCAGCATCCAGCACATGGCACAGGCTCTGGAAATCAAACACAGTTTATTCCATTTTCCAGGATCACCATAAACTCCACTGCTCATTTTTTTAAAATTCACGCGTCAAATGTGGGCTTCACTGGCTGGGGCAGCATTTCTTGCCTATCTCTAATTGTCCTCCAGAAGTTGGAACTACCACAGTCTGCGGGATACAGGGGACTGCACGATGCATTTTGAAAGTTGGTTGATACATTTTCTAAACGGTGGTGTTCCCAGAGACCTTCTGGATGGAAGTGGTCGTGGGTTTGGAAGGTGCTGTCTGAGGATCTTTGGTGAATTCCTGCAGTGCATCTTGTAGATAGTACACACTGCTGCTACTGAGCGTCGGTGGTGGAAGGAGTGGGTGTTTGTGGATGTAGCGCCAATCAAGCAGCTGCTTTGTCCTGGATGGTGTCAAGCTTCTTGAGTGTTGTTGGGGCTGCACCCATCCAGGCAAGTGGGGAGTGTGCCTTGTGGACAGGCTTTGTAGAGTTAGGAGGGGAGTTACTTGCCACAGTACTCCTAGCCTCTGACCTAATCGATTGGCCACTGTCTTTATACGGTGAGTGCAGTTAGGTTCCTGGTCAACAACAACCACCAGGATGTTGATAGAGGGCGATTTAGTGATGATAATGTCATTGCATATTAAATGAACAGTTGCTTAGTTTGTCTCTTATTAGAGATGGTCACTGCTTGACATTTGTGTGGTGCAAATGTTACTTCTCACTTGTCAACCTGGATGTTGTCCTGATCTTGTTGCATTTGAACATGGACTGCTTCAGTATCTGAGGAGTCACGAATGGTGCTGAACATTGTGCAATCATCGGCAAACATTCCCAATTCTGACCTTATGATGGAGGGAAGGTCATTGATGAAGCAGCTGAAGATGGTTGGGCAGAGGACACTACCCTGAGGAACTCCTGCAGAGATGTCCTGGAGCTGAGATGACTGACAACCACAACCATTTTCCTACGTGTCAGGTATGACTCCAACCACCGGAGAGTTTGTCTCCGGATTCCTATTGATTCCAGCTTTGCTCAGGCTCCTTGATGCCCCACACTCACAAGTGAAGCTTGATAGAACCTTCCATCACTTTACTGATGATCGAGAGGAGATTAATGCGGCGGTAACTGGCCAGGTTGCATTTGTCCTGCTTTGTGTGTGCAGGACATACTTGGGCAATTTTCCACATTGGCGGTAGATACCAATGCTGTAACTGTACAGGAGCAGCTTGGCTCGGGGAGCGGCAAGTTCTGGAGCACAAGTCTTTAGTATTATTGTCAGAATGTTGTCAGGGCCAGTAGCCTTTGCAGTATCCAGTGTTTCTTGATATCACGTGGAGCGAATCGAATTGGCTGAAGACTGGTATCTGTAAGGTCAGGGACCACTGAAGGAGGCCGAGATGTATCATCCACTCGGCACACCTGGCTGAAGATCGCTGTGAATGCTTCAGCCTTATCTTTTGCCCTGATGTGCTGGGCTCCTCCATCATTGAGGATAGGGATATTCATAGAAACTTTAGGCCATTAGCTTAACATCAGGCATGGGGAAGTTAGAGCTATTAAGGTTAGGAAAATTCAAGGTATAGTCAATATGGTTTGGTCAAATGGAAGTCACATTTACCTGATTTATTGGACCTCTCAGTGAGTAAAGTACTGTGGATAAAGGGGAACCAGTGAATGTACTGTATTTAGAATTCCAGAAGGCATTTAATAAGGCATTTAAGATTATTGAGCAAAATAAAACATGTTGTAGAGGGTAACATATTGTTAGAGAAGCCTGATTTTTTTTGGGGACTATAACCTGAAATGGAAGTTAGGCTGCTATAAGTAACCATTTTGCAACTTGAAAATCTTGTTGTGTGTTGTTGAGCTCTGCAGTACAACGTTAGTTCTTTTAGAAGTACGGAAAGACTGATCAGTACCAAACATCTTCTGAATTGGGGAAAACCTGCCTGGCGACTGCCCCCTGGTTAAACTGTAATGTGTTCAAAAGCCGCAAGTGCTAATAGCAGCAAAAAAAAAAGGAAAACATTGAGCTTGCAGACAGAAAACATCACACTCCCTCTCTCTCCTGACCTCCCCCCGGCACAGTGGAGAAGACAACAGGAAACCTAAGAAAGCTTAAAAGAGAAATTTGATATAATTCGAGAGAAGACCAATGCTCACCTGATCAACCATTGAATCAAAGGATGACTGTCGGTCTACAGTCAACAGCATTGCAAAAAAAAAATCAAAAGGACTGTGAGGAAAATAACTTTCCACCTTGTCGTCTGATTTTGATCTTTGGAATTTTGTTTACCCTGTCTATATTTGTTTCTCCACAGTATATCGTACATTACCTTTATCATGTGTGTGCTAGAGAGAGAGAGCGCGTGTGTGGGGTTGGAGGGGGTCATAGATTAAATTGCAAAAATAAGAAATCCACTCTTTTCACTGCCTTTGTTAAAGTTTGGGACTATAAACAGAGTGATCTTCCTGTACATAAAACCTGGTGTGAAATGTGGCTATCCTGGGTCATTGTGGTGTCGTCTTTGCGGCACTTTGTGCAACAGAGGGGATACAATTATAGTCTCACTCTTCCCAGCTGGTCATGACAATTGACAAATAGACAGTCAGAACCCCCCAACATTTTTCTGGCTTGTCGGGGTAGTGGTGTGCGTGTGATGTTGTGCGGAAGAGAGAGAGAGAGAGAGAGATGAGACAAGGATGCTTTCCAGCTTTCCACCTGCAAGTTCTGGATGTTTTTGATTTCCTACTGCTGTTACAGTGGGAGAACACAACTTGGATCCCCTCTGCAAGGGATTCTGTTAAAAATAAACTCATCCAAGTTTGGGTCCTGGGTCAGTACCTACCTGCGTAATGTGGAAGTGCTCAGAATGTTTCTTGTAGAGAGACAGGATGCCGGGGATTAGTTTGGGCAGTTGTTCCTCCAGTTTGTCAGGAGGCAGCAGGTACGACATGTGGCCAACAGCATCCACCACACTGGCCCTCAGCTGGAGAGAGAAACAAGAGTGCAAACATTCTCCACACAACAGGACATACATGACAGGTACTGCATGGACTGAAGCTCAGTGCGGAGGGATCAAAGCTTGGCCACTGCATCTCTAGCAACATGCATCAGAGTAAAGCTTCCTCTACACTGTCTCTCCCCACCACCATCCTCGCCCTCGCACCCCCCGCCTGCTGCCCCCTCCCCAAACAGGGACAGCACGGGGTTAGATACAGGGTAAAGCTCCTTCTACACTGTTCTCCCATCAAACACTCCCGGGGACAGGGACAGCACAGGGTTAGATACAGAGTAAAGCTCCCTCTGCACTGCCCGTCAAACCCTCATACAGGTGAAGATGTGGGGTGGGTAGATTAGTAAGTTTGCAGACGATACGATAATTAGCCACATGGCTGAAAGTGAGGAAGGTGACACGAGGTTAGGGAAGGTTAAACGGATTGGTCAGATAGGCAAATCAGCCAAGACCTTCCTCCCTAGAACTGGAAGAATTGTATCCTTCACTTTTTTTGTGAAATTGGAATTTCAGGAATGATAGGTTTGACTAACAAACGGGTCTTTTGATTCCTTTGTCGGTTTTTTTGGAACAATCTCCCAGTCCCTGCCTGGACATTCTTCAAGCATTTCCACGTTTCCTGTTGAATCTGCTTCTTCTACCCTTTCTGACACAACGAGTTGTGTCATTGGACTACCAACCCAGAACAACAGGACCACGATCTGGAAAACTTGGTTCAAATCCCACCACAGCAGAATCCTGAAGTCAATAAATATCTGCTGCCAATCTCATTATTAAACTCGATAAAGATTTGATCAAATGACAACCATGAAACCACTGCTGATTGTCGAACCACCTGGTTCACTAAC
>NW_025971460.1:0-10650 GCF_021869965.1 Rhincodon typus | reverse complement strand
ACAGAGAGGTCCAGGAAGGGGAGAGAGGTGTTAGAGATGGTCCAGGTAAACTTAAGGTTGGGGTGGAAGGTGTTAGTGAAGTGTATGAACTGTTCGAGCTCCTCGTGGGAGTACGAGGCGGCGCCGATACAGTCATCAATGTAACGGAGGAAGAGGTGGGGTTTAGGGCCGGTGTAGGTACGGAAGAGGGATTGTTCCACGTAACCTACAAAGAGGCAGGCGTAGCTTGGGCCCATGCGGGTACCCATGGCTACCCCCTTTGTCTGTAGGAAGTGGGAGGAATTGAAAGAGAAGTTGTTGAGTGTGAGGACGAGTTCGGCTAAGCGGATGAGGGTATCGGTGGAGGGGGACTGGTCGGGCCTGCGGGACAGGAAGAAGTGGAGGGCCTTAAGGCCATCTGCATGGGGAATGCAGGTGTAGAGGGACTGGACGTCCATGGTGAAGATGAGGTGTTGGGGACCGGGGAATTGGAAGTTCTGAAGGAGGTGGAGGGCGTGGGTGGTGTTACGGACATAGGTAGGGAGTTCCTGGACCAAGGGGGAGAAAATGGAGTCTAGATAGTTGGAGATCAGTTCGGTGGGGCAGGAGCAGGCGGAGACAATGGGTCGACCAGGGCATTCAGGTTTGTGGGTTTTGGGAAGGAGATGGAAGCGGGCAGTGCGAGGTTGGGGAACGATGAGGTTGGAGGCTGTGGGTGGGAAGTCACCTGAGGTGATGAGGTTGTGGATAGTTTGCGAGATGATGGTTTGGTGCTCAGGGGTGGGGTCATGATCAAGAGGGCGGTAGGAGGAGGTGTCGGAGAGTTGGCGTCCGGCCTCGGCGATGTAGAGGTCAGTGCGCCATACTACAACTGCGCCTCCCTTGTCCGCGGGTTTTATGGTGAAGTTGGGATTGGAGCGGAGGGAGCGGAGGGCTGCACGTTCTGTAGGGGAGAGGTTGGAGTGGGTGAGAGGGGTGGAGAGGTTGAGGCGATTGATGTCTCGACGGCAGTTGGAGATGAAGAGGTCGAGGGAGGGTAGGAGGCCTTGGGGTGGTGTCCAGGAGGAGGGGGTGTGTTGGAAGCGGGAGAAGGGGTCAGTAGAGGGAGGGTTAGGTTCACGGTTGAAGAAGTAAGCGTGGAGGCGGAGGCGGCGGAAAAACTGCTCTATGTCCAAGCGTGAGCGGTATTCGTTGATCTGTGGGTGGAGGGGGACAAAGGTGAGCCCTTTACTGAGGACTGACCGTTCGTCCTCAGTAAGGGGTAGGTCTGGGGGGATGGTGAAGACTCGGCAAGGCTGGGTGCTGCTGTCTTCTCTGGAGCTGCTGGCTGTGGAGGTGGTGGGCGGAGTTGCGTTGGCGTCGGCTGTGGGCGGAGTTGAGTCGGCGTCAGCTGTGGGCGGAGTTGTGCCGGCATCGGCTTTGGGCGGAGTTGCGTCAGCGTCAGCTGTGGGCGGAGTTGCGTCGGCGGTAATAACGGTGACTTTTGTCTAACATGTTTGTTTAAATTGCAATCTCCCTTCCATTTAGCCAATATTTCTCATGGTCCTGTTTCTTCAGGTACTTTCCCTCTCTCCACTGGTTCTGTCATCAACAAACCCCCTTCTCAAAATAAAAGATTCATAACTCCAAGGTCTCAGCATAAACTCACTTTTCTCCCCAACCACCTTAAATATGTGGTCATTCCCCAAATCGACGTTGATTTTCCCAAGATCCTTCCAATCAAGATTCCACCTGCATCTCAAGACCAAATCAGTTCCTATCAAAGTCCAATGACAACAAATGCAAACCATCTCTCCTTCACCTTTCTGCACCCTTTGACGTGGTTGATTGTACCAACTCCCACCAAAGTGTCTCCACTCTCTCCACAATAGGATGAGGCTGCTCTCACCTGGTTCCATTCTTATCTATTGAATTGTAACCTGAGAACCAGTTACAATGTCTTCTTTTTCTAATCCCTCTGGTGTTCTACAGGATTGAACCTTGATTCTCTCCTATTCTCTGTCTACATGCTGCAGTTTGGGAACATTGGCCTAAAAATAAACAGGCTTAGTTTTCACTTGAACTCCGGCAACTTCTGGTTTACCAAACAAAAGGAAAAAAAAGTTAAAATTTTCAAATGACACAAATAAGAACAGAAAATGTGGCAAAAACTGGTCTAGCAGGGTCTATGGCGAAGGAAATCAACTGTGAGTTAATATTTAATGCCCAATATGACTGTTCTTCAGAACTGAAGGAACAAACATTCTCCTGGTCGGCCTTCTACAGTCTAAGCTGCACAATTTTGAGGTTATTGTTTATGTCTTTACATGCACTAAGTCCCTTTCACCTGTCAACACTATTCTCACTGAACACCATTTCGCTTCTGCTCAGGCAATGCCTCAATTTTAAAATTCCCATCCTTGTTTTCAAATCTCTCCATGACATTGCTTCACCCCAATTATATAACGGCTACAACCCTCCATGGTATCTACAATTTTCTAATTTTAGTCTTTTGACAACCACTAATTTTAACTGTTTCCTCAACTGCCCTAAAATTTCTTTATGTTGTGGTGTAATGCTGCTTGAGATGTTTTATTTCATTAAAGGGACTATATAAATGTAAATTGTTGTTGTTAGAATTAGAATTAGACTTTTTTGTTACATCTACTCGAGTACAGGAATACATAAATACAGTGAAAAGTGTACAAAATCGACATTCTGTGGCGCCATCTTAAAATACAAAAAAGCAGAATTAAATAAAAGAAGAAATAAAAGAAACACAGCCAAAAGAAAAAATGACAGATCCTGTAGTCCTTATCAAAAAGAAAGGAAGATTTCCAGATTTTAAAATCTTAAATAATATCAGATATTCAGCAATGCATTCTTAATTGGCAGGTCTATACTGTAACCGAACCTGGGATGGTTGGCTATGCTGGGATGATACACCAGCTGGAACACTCAGCATGCAGAACTGCCCGAACCACTTTACTGATTTTGATGAAACCGGTAAGAAAGTTATATCTTTGCATAAGAGTTAACAAGGTGTAGAACTGGATGAACACAGCAGGCCAAGCAGTATCAGAGGAGCAGGAAAGCTGACGTTTTGGGCTTAGACCCTTCTTCAGAAATGGGGGAGGGGAAGGGGGTTCTGAAATAAATAGGGAGAGAGGGGGAGGCGGATAAAAGATGGATAGAGGAGAAGATAGGTGGAGAGGAGAGAGACAGGTCAAAGAGGTGGGGATGGAGCCAGTAAAGGTGAGTGTAGGTGGGGAGTTAGGGAAGGGATAGGTCAGTCCAGGGAAGACGGACAGGTCAAGGGGGCAGGATGAGGCTGGTAGGTAGGAGATGGGGATGGGGCTTGAGGTGGGAGGAGGGGATAGGTGGGAGGAAGGACAGATTACGGAGGTGGGGACAAGCTGGGCTGGTTTTGGGATGCCGTAGGGGGAGGGGAGATTTTGAAGCTTGTGAAGTCTACATTGATACCATTGGGCTGCAGGGTTCCCAAATGGAATATGAGGTGCTGTTCCTGCAACCTTCAGGTGGCATCGTTGTGGCACTGCAGGAGGCCTAGGATGGACATGTTGTCTGAGGAATGGGAGGGGGAGTTGAAATGGTTCGCAACTGGGAGGTGCAGTTGTTTAGTGCGAACCGAGTGTAGGTGTTCCGCAAAGTCTCCGCTTGGTTTCCCCGATGTAGAGGAGGCCACAACGGGAACAGCGGATACAGTATATACATTAGCAGATGTTCAGCTGAACATCTGCTTGATGTGGAAAGTCTTCTTGGGGCCTGGGATGGGGGTTAGGGAGGAGGTGTAGGGGCAGGTGTAGCCCTTCCTGTGGTTGCAGGGAAAAGTGCCGGGTATGGTGGGCTGGAGGGGAGTATGGAGCGGACAATGGAGTCCCGGAAAGAGTGGTCCCTCCGGAAAGCAGATAAGGTTGGGGAGGGAAAAATGTCTTTGGTGGTGGGATCGGATTGCAGATGGCGGAAGTGTCGGAGGATGATGCGTTGGATCCGGAGGTTGGTGGGGTGGTACGTGAGGACGAGGGGGATTCTGTTTTGGTTGTTATTGCGGGGCGGGGTGTGAGGGATGAGTTGTGGGAAATGCGGGAGCCACTGTCAGGGCGTTCTTGAGGGGGGGAAGTTGCGGTCCTTGAAAAACGAGGACATCTGAGATGTTCGGGAATGGAATGCCTTATCCTGGGAGCAGATACGGCGGAGGTGAAGGAATTGGGAATAGGGGATGGCATTTTTGCAGGAAGGTGGGTGGGAGGAGGTGTATTCTATGTAGCTGTGGGAGTCAGTGGGCTTGAAATGGATATCGGTTTCCAGGTGGTTGCCAGAGATGGAAACAGAGAGGTCCAGGAAGGAGAGAGAGGTATCAGAGATGGTCCAGGTGAACTTAAGGTTGGGGTGGAAGGTGTTGGTGAAGCGGATGAACTGTTCAAGCTCCTCATGGGAGCACGAGGCGGCGCAGATACAGTCATCAATGTAACGGAGAAAGAGGTGGGTTTAGGGCCAGTGTAGCTACAGAAGAGACATTGTTCCACGTAACCTACAAAGAGGCAGGCATAGCTCCTTTTTTAACTCTTGAGGATGTTAATGCTGTAGTACCCCCATCAAGCAATTTAATATTTATGATGAAAGTAATTCTGACATCTTATTGATTTGCTTCGCGTGGGTTTAAGGAACATGTACCAGCATCATGCAGTGTAGACACTCACTGTATATTGCTGATGCGACACCAGCTCTGCCCTTTTCAACCTGAACACTCCACTTAATACCTTTTCTTAATGGCATGTGCTCAGCAACAGGAAGGACCCACTTCATCAGAGCTTTTTCAAGGGCTCACAATGGGGACGAATTGCTGATGAAGTTTTACCTTCTCTGTAGGAGGTTAGGAGAGTGAGTGAATGTGGGTGAGAGTGAACGAGATCCCTGAGTTGGACTGCGTTTCACGAATGCATGCATTTGCGATTGTGCATGCACAAACACAAAAACACACACACACAGACACACACACACACATGCACACATACACACACACTTGCACACACACACACACACACACACACACACACACACACACACACACAAACCTGGCGTGAAAGGCAACCTGACCCTTTCCCTCCCACTCCATGGAGGCTAACTCTGAGCGTGTGCCACCGGATGCCAACAGTCAGCACTACTGGAGACTCCATTCATACTAAAGTCATCCTTTTCCACACACATGCAAGATCTAAACAGTTTCCAGGCTTTGTCTGTAAAGTGGTAAATAAGGTCCATGTCACACAAGAGCCAATCAATAACCATCTCCAATAAAAGAGAAGCTAACGTGTCCCCATTCACATTCAATGACATTAAAATCACTGAATACCTCACCCCTACCAAGATTCTGGGTATTACCAATGACCCAAAACTGAACTGGACTAGCCATATAAATACCGCGGCTACAAAAGAAGGTCAAACTTTGGGAATTCTGGAAAGAACAACTCATCTCTATTCTCCTCAAAGCTGCCCCCATCTACAAAACATAAGTCAGGAATGTGATGGAACACACTCCACTTGCTTGGATGAGTGCGACTCCAATAACACTCAAGAAGCTCAACATCATCCAGGACAAAGCAAGTTATTCATTGGCACCCTCTACATCACCTTTAACATTCACTTCACCTCTGACACACAGTGGCAGCAGTGTCTGCCAGCTACAAGATGCACTGTAGTCATTTACCAAGACAGCTCCAATAACATCTTCCAAATCGCAACCTTTAAAACCTAAAAGGAGAAGGGTAACAAAGGCATTGAAACACTATCATTCACAAGCTTCCCTCTCAGTCACTAACCATCTTGGTTTGGAATTATATTGCTGTTCCTTTAGTGTCTCCGTGACTCTTCATCCACTCCACACTCCCCACGAGCCCCACCACCCCCGGCACGTTTCCCTGCAACCGCAGGAAGTGCTACTCCTGCCCCTACACCTCCCCCCTCACCTCCATTCAAGGCACCCAACAAACCTTTCACATCAGACAGAGGTTCACCTGCGTATCCGCTGATGTGGTCTATTGCATCCGCTGCTCCCGATGTGGCCTCCTCTATATCAGTGAGACCAAGCGGAGGCTCAGACGCCGCTTTGTAGTGCACCTGCACTCTGTTCGCGACAAACGACAACACCTTCCGGTCGCGAACTATTTGAGCTCCCCCCTCCCACTTCCTGGGTGACACGTCCATCCGGGGCCTCCTCCAGTGTCACAATGACACCACCCGCAAGCTGGAGGAGCAACACCTCATATTCCACCTTGGGAGCCTACAACCCAATGGCCTAAATGTGGACTTTACCAGTTTCAAAATCTACCCACCCCCTGACTCATCCCATGACCAACCCCCCCGTCATCCTCGCCTCCTTGACCTGACACAGCCTGTCCATCTTCTCTCCCAACTATCCACCCCCTCACCTCACTGACTAATCCCCATAACTTCCTAACTGCACTCACCTATCACCATCCCACTTACCTTCCCCAGCCCCACCCGTCCTCTCTCTATTTATTTCTGAGCTCCCTACCCCTCCCCCATTTCTGAAGAAGGGTCCCGACCCGTACTGTCAGCTTTCCTGCTCCTCTGATGCTGCCTGGCCTGCTGTGTTCCTCCAGCTCCACACTGTGTTATCTCGAAATCTTGGAGCTCCTCTGTTAACATGTTAGGAATTAGACAATCATTCGTCATTAGATGAATTAGATGTTCATTCCTCCTCCTCTCTTCTGCTGCTACTCACCCAATCTTCTAATCAGGTCAATAAATTGGTTCAATTTCATGGGCCTCAACACAACTATTACATTTTATGATGGACTTAATCAAATAACTTTGGAGGTTCGTATGAATAACATTCCCCATCCACTAATTTAGTCAACTTTACCTTTATATCGCTAAAAAAAAAATTGGTCAGTTAAAAATTAACTGACCTTTACAAATCCATGTTGGTTTTCTCTGTTTAGCTGAACATTTTCAAAATATTCAGTTACCAGGAGGAATCCAGAGATTACTTGCTACATTTGAGGTCCTGCTTTTTAACTTCCTTTCTGGCTCTCTAAAATCCCCTTGCACGATCCCATCCCTCCTTCTGTCTATCTTGTTACAATAGATACTGAGCTGACCTCTAGTTGTTCCTCAACGCTGCAGCCCACCCTGTACCATCACCACCAGGTTTCTGTGCTGTCTGTCAATGACATACTTGACTTTGAATTGATGGAGACACTATATCACACTAGAGCCATACTTGACATTGCAGGGCTGCTCATCAGCTGTATAATTGCGGAATTCCCTATCATCATCACTTCATTGATTTTCCCGTGCTCTGCTGCACAGGTGAGCAATGCTGCTGGGGATGTGACAGTGGATAAACTCCCAACCTGACTACTGTCCTCATCAGAATTCAGAACTGAAGATTGGTTAGAAAACAAGATGAACTCAGGAGGTTCCTGCAATACCTACCTGGTCCTTCTTGTCTCTTTGGTAGTCATCAATTGCCACACCAAATAGGAACTTCTTCTATAGTTTCATTCATTTCTCAGAGCTATTCTTCTTCCATGCACACGTGGGATGATAAGTAGTGAGTAACATTCGCACCACACAGGGGACAGGCAATGACTATCTCTTACAAGGGAGAATCTAACCATTTCCCCTTCACATTCAATGACATTGCTATCACTGAATTCCCCCACCATCAATGTCCTTGTGATATAATTGATCATAACCGTAATAGCTTTTGTGGCTACAAAAGCACTCTGTGGTGATTAAATCACCTCCTGACTCTCCCAAGCTTGTCCACCATCTACACACCACAAGTCAGGAGTATGATTGAATTCTTTCCACATGCTTGGATGAGGGCCACTCCAACAACGCTCAAGAATGTCAACACCATTCAAGACATTGCAGCTGGCTTCTTTACACTCCATCCATCACCATAAACAACATTCCTTTCATTGCTGATGCACTGTGCCAGTAGTGTGTACCATCTGCAAAATACACATCTACAACTCACCATACTCCTCCAGAGGTACACTGAAAATGCAACTATCTAAAAGGATTTGGGGAGCAGATGCATTGAAAACCATCCTCTGAAAATTCATGAAAATCTCACACCATCCTGACTTTATTGTCTTTCCTTCACTGTCACTGAGTCAAAATCCTGAAACTCCGTATCTATTAGCACTGTAGGTATAACAATCTCACTTGGACTGGAGCAGGTCAAAAAGGCTACTGTACCAGCATTTTATTAATGGCCTTGAGAATAGGCAATAAATGAGGCTGGTGTTGCTAACATTCCAAAAACAAATGAGAAAATAATTGTTAGGAGGTGAGTCACCAGGGTGCAGTACATTGAGCAACATGTATGGTTAGTGATGCAGATGATAAGAAGCATTCGAAGAGGAGTTTGTCGACCTTGATGACTCATGTGAGGTCATTCCATTTCTTGCAAAACTACAGCTACACCTTTGGGGTGACTATGTGCATATTGACTACATGGTTATTTGCTCTCCATTCCTTTAAAATGCTTGTTTTGAGGCTTCCAGTTCCCCCATGAACTTGGGACATTTTGCCAACCCTCCCCATCTCTTAAGCTGAGAGTTGTATTCAGCAACCTGGAAATCCACTCATTGCAATGTTGCATGATCTTCACTCTTTCTGTAAGTCAAATACTGTGTGGTCCAATGTAGTCACCTCTCACCATGTACAGAAAATAGGCCAGATGCAGCAGATCGTTGCTGCTAATGAGGTAAGAGATATTAATCTGATGGATATTAAGACCTTAAGCCAGCCCATTCATCTGAAAATGTGGATCCACGCAGTATCTGACATGGATCTAGAGCCATTCACAGCCATATCAAAACTAAGTAGCAAATTCTACTGGTTAAAAGAGTTTTTAAAACATCTGGAAAATGGAAGGACACTATTACGGACTGGAACTTGTCAGAACAAAGTAGGATACTCAAGAAAACTCATCCATTATATAAATTTCTAATATCCTACTTAGACCAAATTGGTAAAGCTTCTAATCTTTCGTAAGTATCTGACTTTAGTTTTGGTATGTAAGTCAAATGAATGTAGAAGAAATGTTGAGTTAGGAAGTTTGTATTAAAGTATAACTTTTAACATTTTCCCTATGATGGATGTTTAGCAAACTGGTCTACAGTTTTCTGCTTCCTCTCCTCCTTTTTTGAATAAAGCAGTTACTTTTGCCATCTCCCAATTTAGTCAGACAAACCCCAAATTGAACAGTTTACTAAGTAACATATCTTTGATGATTATGATTTTCTTGAGTTCATTCC
Organism: Rhincodon typus; assembly: GCF_021869965.1. NCBI lineage: Eukaryota > Metazoa > Chordata > Chondrichthyes > Orectolobiformes > Rhincodontidae > Rhincodon > Rhincodon typus. Next base: position 1,372 of record NW_025971460.1, on the reverse strand, counting down.
TACTCTCAATTTCCTGATTTATCACAGCTTGGAGATGTTACTCGTATCCTCTACAGTGAAGACTGACGCAAAATACCTATTTAACTCAACTGCCATCTCCTTATTTTTCATTATTAATTCCCCGGGCTCACTTTCTAAAGGACCAGTGTTCTCTTTGATAACACCTTTCTTCTTTATTTGGAAAATATCTTACCATCTTCTGGCTAGCTTTCTGCTGTAGATGAAATTTTTTCTTCTTAATTAATATTTTGTTTTTTTTTAATTTTCCATGCAATCGTCTGACCTGCTACCTGTCTTTGCACAATCATATGTTTTTTTCATTAAAAAACCATACTTTTCATATCGAGTTAATCACAGATGGCTGGTCTGTCCCTTAGAGTGTTTTCTTACTTCAAATAGATATATTCAAATGAGTATTGTGAAATATCCTCTTAAATGTCTTCCTGTGCATATCTATTGACATATCCTTCAACCTAATTTGCTAATTCACTTCAGCTATCTCCACTTTCATGAATCAAAATTTCCCTTTAAGTTTTTTGGGGCCCAATCTTCTTTCAAACTTCATATAAAATACAATCATATCATGATTGCGGCTACCTCGGGGCACATTCACTTTGAGATCATTAATTCACTGGGGGAGGCAATGACCTCAGTGGTATTATCGGCTAGACTATTAATCTAGAAACTCAACTAATGTTCTGGGGATGTGGATTCGAATCCCATGATGGCAGATGGTGGAATTTGAATTCAATAAAAAATCTGGAATTAAGGATCTAATGAAGGCCATGAAAGCATTATTGATTGCCGGAAAAATCTATCTGGTTCACTAACGCCCTTTAGGGAAGGAAATCTGTCATCCTCACATGGTCTGGCCTACGTGCAACTCCAGACCCACAGCAATGTGGTTGACTCGAACCTGCTGGGAAATTAGGGATGGGCAATAAATGCTGGCCTAGCCAGAGACACCCATATCCTGTGAATGAATATAAAAACAAATCCTAATTCATTTCACAATACCGGTAGTTCTGCTATAAGAGATAGTAGGAACTGCAGATGCTGGAGAATCCGAGACAACAAGGTGCAGGGCTAGATGAACACAGCAGGCCAAGTAGCATCATAGGAGCAGAAAGGCTGATGTTTCGGGCCTAGACCCTTCATCAGAAAAGGGGGAGGGGAAGGGGGTTCTGAAATAAATAGGGAGAGAGTGGAAGGCGGATAGAAGATGGATAGAGGAGAGGATAGGTGGAGAGAAAACAAACAGGTCGAAGAGGCGGGGATGGGGCCAGTAAAGGTGAGTGTAGGTGGGGAGTTAGGGAGGGGATAGGTCAGTCCAGTGAGGACGGACAGGTCAAGGGGGCGGGATGAGGTTAGT
>NW_025971459.1:0-10651 GCF_021869965.1 Rhincodon typus | reverse complement strand
TGTTGTCTCAGATTCTCCAGCATCTGCAGTTCTTACTATCTCTGAAAGAATCTAAGATATTCTTTTTGGGACTTCACTTTCTATTACTTCCACTGGTTGTTCTAACACACTTGATGAAGCCAGTACTCTTGAACCTGCCAGGTAACTTCCCAAAACAGCATCATTTCCTTCCACTGGCATTTATTTATCGACTCCCACTACAACTTCTCCACTTACCATGCTTTAACCCAACTCAAGATGGGGTTGTAACCTTCATAGTTCAAACGAATACTTCTTTCTTTATTAACCCCACCTGAGTACGATGGTATCATCAGCTGGTATCAATGACATAATAGATACAGCATCTCTTGATATCTTTATCGGTTTATGTCCTTGACTGGAACATAAGGAAACACCTCCCCTTTTGAGGTAGAGCAATCCGAACCTCCAGTGATCGGATTCTCCTTGTCATTATTCCAAAAATAATTTTTATGATTGTCCTAAGCCAACACTTTTGTCCCCTAGTCCATCTCAAGAAAACATGTTCATTTTGTAATTCTGCTACAGCGTTATTACTTACTCCGTTCCCTGATGCCCCCTTCTCTGAAGAATCCTTAGAATTTCCTTCGATTGCAATTGCTTTCCCATTTTTTCTAATAATTAGCTTTGGTATGCCCAGTCTTTTTACAGTGGAAACATGTTAACTTCATTACACCACTTCTCATTCCAACTTTTCTCCTTTCTTACTTTGGTATCCTCCTGTCTGTTTCTAAAACTAGTAATTCTTTCATCTGCAAATTTTCCGTTCTTCCAATTTCCTCAGTAGACTTCCATATGACTATTTCCTCACCTGTAGTTCTGCGGGGCAGCATAGCTATCTGCCATAGGAATGCTTTTTTTGGATGGTTCCAAAATCATAATTTCCCTTGCATTTTCAAAACTTTTCTCTATCTTGAATTAAACCACTCATCCCACAGCATTGCTTTCACCCTTACAAATTTGACAAATGTCTGATTAGGTTTCTTTCTTTCAGTTCTAAACTTTAATTGGTAAGCTTCATGCATAAGCCTTTAATATTCCCTCTTTGAAAAGTTTATGTGCTGCAGATGTTCTTCTGACAAACTGGTATACACATTCATAGCTATAACTGTCAAAGCATTCTGTAATGGTAAGTTGCCTCTTCTGGCCACTTCATCTGTCCAGCCACCTCCTCGAATTAGATAAATACCTTTTGACTTCTTCCTCAATAAGTTTAGGCATTAAGGGTAGATTTAGTTATATCACATCCCTTACTGGAATCATCCTCCAAGCTACTACATTTCTCTTCCTTCTTTTTCTCGGCTTTCTTTAATTAAATCATGTTTTCTAGTTTCCCTATTATTTTTTGGAGTTCAAGTTTTTTTAATTCCATGTCTCTCCATTTGTGTCTCTTCTCTAATTCAAGTTTTATTTTCATTTCTAGTGCTAATACCATTACATCCCTATTTCAGGTTTCTGTCTTTCCAATTCTAAATTCTAGATAATCACTTGAAACATCTCATCCTTTTCTCATCCTCGCTTTTACATCTACCTTCAATTCATCTGTTAACTCCCTCAGTTCTGCTTTAGTCAAAGATTTCAAATCATTCACATTATATCTTCCACTTCCAGGAAACTCTTAGCAACGTTCAAAGGCATTAGCAAATTCCGTGCAAAAACTTGCACAGCACAGTTGTTCTATGTCCAGTACCACGATGCACTTGTTATTTTTAAAAGATACAGACCCCTCTTAAATCCAGTGAATTCAAAATTCTGCTGAAAGCCCCAGCTGTTACGGTCCCCTGATGATGTTATTACCGGACAGGCCAGACACTAGACTAAAATCTGCTTGGAGTTTTTTTTTGGCTTTAACAAGAAGTTTTTTCATTGAAACACAAATACTGCAGATTTGGTTTTAGCAATAAAACAGAAGTTACTACACCGAAGAAATGAAGATAAAACAGTAAACCAAACTATTTACATGTAACTCAAATTTAAAAATTTAGCAATACAGAGTAAAATACAATCCCATTAATCCCTAAAGCACTCCTTTTCAGTATACACCAGAGAATTCTCTTTGCTTTCACAACTACAGGACTTCATTTATCCATTGCTTTAATACCCCCTCTTGAGAATATTATATCCTCGACATATGACTTACCTTAGATTTTCACAGCTTCAAATAACTCATTCAGGATTGTAGCCAAACATTTCTAGTCCGAACTTTCAAACTGAACTGCATACATTGAGTAACTTTTTCTTAAATAGTTCTAAATTTCTCCTTTTGTCAAGACCAACTATTTATTCATCTAGCTTCAGTCAAGTTTAAGATCCTAGTTAGACAACTGTTTACTTTGTTTTTCATAAAATCTCCTAATGAAAGCAAAGCCCATTACTTTCCGGGAAGTCTCTTTAATACTGTGTTTCAAAAGAGTTGCCAGACCAACACAAATACTTATAGGTTAATAATTGAGTCCCTTCATAGACCAAAACCACAAACCATGAGTTCAAAATTTAAAATCTATAACAAATTATATTAAAATATATATAAATTACACACCTTACATCACAGCAGGATGTATGCACACTCAGAAAATATGCATCTATATTCATAATTCTCTACCTAGTCTCAGTAATTATTCAGGGATTGGTAGCCTTTGATTTAATGCACTCCTGTACAGTGGAAGACACTAAATTCCTGTGCAATTACATTTCTTTCCTGTAATTATATTCACCACTTTAGCACACCAGAGGCAGAAAAGGGATTGTGGTGAAATATAGCTGTGTGTTGTGCATGGAGTTATGCAAATTTAACTCATTTCTTCAGGTGATGATGCTGAAAAAGGGCAGTGGGTAGAAAGAGAAAGGAAGTTCTACCTTGGCTGTTCTACGGTGACAGTAAAGAGTGGGAAGTGAAGTAGGGCAGGGTACAGGAAGGAGTAGGAGAATAACATACCGCACCATGTCAGAGACTGTGCACTACCAATAAGCAGCAGAATATACCCAGGCAGAAGATTGTCTGAAGGGATTCAATTCAGTTGTGGAGTACTACATATGAATCTGGATGGGGAAATGTTCAAGTATTTGACAGACAACAGAGATTAGGAATGGAGGAAAGACAAAGAAAGAAAGATAATTTCAGATAACATAGGACTAAGTTTGGAAATAGCTGACCAGTAGATTAGAAACACAGGAACAGCAGTAGGCCATTCAGCCCCTCATAGTTGCTGCGCCATTCAATAAGATGGCTGATCTGTGGTCAACGCCTGCCTTGGAGCGAATGCTTACTAAAATTTGTCTCAGATTTAAATTTAACATCAACTACCATTTGAAGAAGAAACTTCCAAACCTCCACTACTTTGCTTGTAGAGCAACTCTCCTGAATGGTCTGGTCCTAATACTATGTAGAAATAGTTTAGCTACCCTGTCTTTCCCTGTTAATATCCTGAAAACATCAATTAGATCACTCCCTTAACCTTCTAAATTTGAAAGAATAAAAGACCTAATTTGTCTAATTTTTCCTTTTTACATAAGTCTGAAGTCTAGGTTTCATCCTTGTTAACCTGCATTGAACTCCCTCTAGGGCCAAAACATCCTTCCTAAGATGTGGTGCCCAGGTCTGCTCATAGAAAGGTCTGATCAAGGTTTTATAAAATTGCTTCATACTATCTGCATCTCTTTAGATATGAAGGCCAGCATTCCATTAGCTGTCTTGACTATTTTCTGCATCTGTTCACGGCATGTTAAACAGCTACGTATTTAAACCCCCAAATCTCATTGAACATCCATTGTGTTGAACATTTGTGCTTTCTCAAAAGAATACCCTGATCTAATCTTTTTCAGTCCGAAATGCACAACCTCACCCTTGTTAATGTTAAAATTTATTGCAACAAGTTTGCCCATTCACCTAAACAAAATGCTGTTGTAATTTCATGCTGTCATCAACATTGTCTACAATGCTGCCCAATTTTGTATGGTCAGCAAATATGGATATTTCATATTTTATGCCATTATCCAAATCATTAATGTCTACGGTGAGTAATTTTGGCCTCTGACTCAGATTCCTGTGGGACACCTCTAGTCCCATCCTGCCAATTTGAGTCATGTCAATGCTTTGCCTCAATTCGGTTTGCTTCTACTACCTTAGCTAACAGTCTCTTTTATGTGACTTTATCAAAAGACTTCTGGAAGTCCACATAAACAACACCCATCGACTTGCCTCTGTCCACCATCTTTGTCAACTCTTCAAAAAGCTCTATGATGTTTTTCAGGCAATGACCCACCCTTCACGAATCCATCTGTCACTCTCTGAAGAACGGAAATATTTTGAGCTGATCAGTCACTCTATGTTTGATTACAGACTCCAACAATTTCCCTGTCACAGATGTTAGGCTAACTGTTCTGCAATTCCTGCCTTCCTTAGCCACCCTTCTTAAAAGCCAAGCGACATGAGCTAACTTCCAACCCAGAGAACTCTGAAAAATGATGATTAGGGCATTGGCAATGTGCTCTCCTACCTCTTTTAATACCCATGAATGGGCACCATCAGATCCTGTATTTGTCACTCATCAGTTCCATTAATTTCATTTTTGATGATTTACTTCGCTAATTTTGTTTAGACCTGCCCCTGATCATCTGTTAATTTCTTTGGGAATTCCACCAAGATATCCTCTTTTTCTGCTGTGATTATTAATGCAAATTAATCGTTCAGCAGGTGTACCATTTCCCCATGGTCATTAACAATATCCCCATTCTCAACTTTCGGTGGGCCAACAATACTCTTAACCAGCCACTTTCCCTTTATATAACGATACAATTCTTTTTATTGTCTCTTACATCCCTTACAAGTTTCCTTTCCTTTTTAGCCATTCTTATAAGTCACCTTGTGGCCCTTTGTTGGTCTTTGTGTTTGTCCATTCTGAGGGACCTGTACTGTTCTTTACATTTTTGTAAGCTCCTTTTTTAAATTTTATCCTGCCTGTTACCTTGTTAGATGTCCATGGCTGGTGTTTTTTTGTGAGATGGAGCTCTTCTTTCTCATGGGTATAAAGTGCTTCTGAATCGCATTAAATGTTCCACATTAGACTTACTAGCAGAGCTTCAGAGTTTACTGTGGACAGTCTTTGCCTCATTCCATTAAAGTCTGCCTTACTTAAATCCAAAATTCTAGTATTCGATTTGTGCTTATCTTTTACAAACACTATATGACACTTGTTCATGTTGAGATCACTATTTCACAAATGCTCATAAACAACTAGGTTACTAATTAAATCAGGCTCATTACTCATCATTAGATCCAATATTGTTTGTCCTCTTGTTATATCCAAAACATATTGCCATAGTAGACTATCCTGGACACACTAGAAATTCACAACCTTTCTGGCAGGTGCTTGTCTGTCTCTCCTAATTTACGTTAGGAATAAAATCCTCCATTAATACTACTCTGCTTTTGCTACATTATTGCCTAATTTCAGCATTTATACAATCTAGCACTTTTGAGCTCCTCCCAGATGGTCTATATATGACACCTATCGTGGTTTCAGTTCCTTTACATCCCTCAGTTCCACCCATATGGTCTTCATTGGGTGCTTCCCTCTCATTACATCTTCCCTCACTGTCCAGGTGATTCTGTTTCGAATCAGTAATGTTATTCCACCACCACTGCCATTTTCTCAATGCCGGCTGCAAACCTTATAAATTGGTATGCTTAGTTCTCAGACCTGACCATCCTGCTGACATGTCTCTGTAATGGAGTCAAGGGAATAGAAAGTGTATTTCATGATACAAGAAGGTATTAGACAAGAATGGAAGAGAAATTATTGAACAGGTGATTTACGTCAGGTTAGAGTGTCTGGGAAGGCATCTGCTTGGTGGAGAAGAGAAGATAGGAAAAAATCAACAGAGGTTGCTGAACAGGTGATTTCTATTATGATGACCAAAAGAAGCTTCTTGTACTCTTAGAGGTCAGGGAAGACGATCTAGAAAAGATAGGTTTTAAAAAGGATGTTGGCAGCTAAGTATGATATTTGGTCTCCTGGATGATCAGTGCACGTGCTATTAAGTATCCTAAATTACAGCCATCAGTATTACACCGATAAGCCAATGAGCGCACACAAGTCATTTTTTTCTGTTGGTTTACTAGGAAAAAATAACAAAAAAAGTCCTAATTGACTAACATGTGCTTTTGATGAGTTTAATGAAAATTGTATCCCAAATAGAGGTAGCACTGCTGCCTCACAGCGCCAGGGACCCGGGTTCAATTCCAGTCTTTGCACATTCTCCCTGTGTCTGCTTGGGTTTCCTCCCACAGTCCAGAGATGTGCAGGTTAGGTGGATTGGCCATAGTGTTCAAGATGCGTAGGTTAGGTGGATTGGCCATTGGAACAGCAGGGACAGAGTAGTAGGGGGAGTCTGGGTGGAATGCTGTTTGGAGAGTCGCTATGCACTTTTGGGCCGAATGTCCTGTTTCCACACTGTAGGGATTCTATGAAATAGATTTGAGGGTTACTGCTTTTAAATCATCTTTTTTATTTGAAAGACCCTACATCTGCAAATGAATAATGGCAAAGGTAAAAAGATGACAATTCTGTAGTCTGTGAATTATTAAATAAACAAACTCAACTTGAAATTTTAATTGAAAAGAAGCAAAAGAAATGCAACTAACTGCATAGAATAGAAACCGAAAGAACTGAGGATGCTGTAAATCAGGAACAAAAACAGAAGTTGTTGGAAAAGCTCAGCAGGTCTGGCAGCATCCATGAAAAAAAAATCAGAGTTAACGTTTCAGGTCCAGTGACCCTTCCTCAGAACCACTGGACTAAGGGTCACTGGACCCGAAACATTAACTCTGATTTTTTTCTTCACAGATGCTGCCAGACCTGCTGAGTTTTTCCAGCAACTTCTGTTTTGTGCATAGAACAGAGATTGTAAGTATCTGAATGATATGAAGGGCATGTGAAAGCAGCAAGTTTGTACTTGTGAAGGATGTCAAGTACCTAATCTAAACTATGAGTACTCACGGCTATTAATAAATAGATATATAAATGACACAGAAGAAAATGTGTGGGCGGCGGGAGGGTGGGATGATAGGTTTGTGGATGACACAAAGATTGGCTACCGCGGTTGATGAGAAGGAGGTTGTCTCAAGTCAGAGGGGTTTATAGATGATTGGTTAGATGGGCAAATCAGTGGCAGATGAAATTTAACACTGACAAGTGTGAGGTGATGCAGATTTGAAAAAGTAAAAGCAGAGTACTCAATGAATAGCAGAGTACTCAATGAATGGCAGGATACTAGGGGGCTCAGGGCAAGATAGGGATCTTGTGGCATTTCTCTACAGCCCCCCTAAGGTTGCACAATAGGTTAACAGGATAGTTAAAAAGGTGTAAGGAATTTTATCAGTCATGGCACAGATTATAAGAGCGGGGAGGTTATGTTGGAGCTATACAAAACTTTGACTGGGCCACAGTCGGATTACTGCATGCAGGTTTGATTACTGCACTATCGGATGAATGTAACTGCAACTGGAGGGGTGCAAAGGAGATCCACTCAGATGTTTCTGGAATGAAGGAGTTTATCTATGAAGACAGGCTGAATAAGATTGGGCTGTTTTCTTTAGAGCAGAGAAAGGGTTAAGGAGACCTGATTGAGGATATAAGATAATGAGGAACATGGACAGGGTGGATAGAAAACAGCCAGTCCCCTTAGTTGAAGGGTCAATAATAAAAGGGGCATAATTATAAAGGTGAAAAGGCAAAAGATTTAGAGGTGATTTCAGGAAAAATGTTTTCCTCCAGTTGGTGGTGAGAATGTGGAATCCACTGCTTGGGAGGGCTTTCGAGGCTGAAAACCTCCATTTTTAAACAGTACTGGATAAGCATTTAAAATGTCACAAGATTCAAGAAAGTAGGACGAGTTAGTTTAGAATAGTTTTTGTCAGCACAGAGTAAATAGTACAGAAGAGGCCCCTCAGCGTATGATTCAGTGAGCCCAAGTTGATAAAAGCCATCCATGACAAAAATTCTGATTTAGAACGTCAAGGAAGTCAGGAAGATAGGTCACACATAGATTTAGTTAACTTAAATAAACCAGTAAGCATGCAGGGACTAGAGTCATGGCATCTTCATAGAATTTCATAGAATCCCTTCAGTGTGGAAACAGGCCCTTTGGCCCAACAAGTCCACACCAACACAAACAGCACCCCACCCAGACCTATCCCCCTATTCTACACATCCCTGAACACTACGGGCAATTTAGCATGGCCAATCCACCTAGCCTGCACATCTTTGGACTGTGGGAGAAAACCAGAGCACTCGGAAGAAACCCACGCAGACATGAGGAGAACGTGCAAACTCCGCACAGACAGTCACCCGAGGGTGGAATCGACCCATATCCCTGGCGCTGTGAGGCAGCAGAGCTAACCACTGAGCCATCGTGCCGCCTTGATGGTATCGATTACATTCTACATAATCTAGCCCATATAGTTGAGAACTACGCCAGATAAATAATTTAGATGAAGTTAGATAAGTCAGCTTTCAAGACAACAGCTTAAACAAACTATGGTAGATGATAAAACGTCAATTGAGCAGAAATTAGATACCTTTAAAGGCACTGCTGTTCATGGAGCATGTACGTAAACTGCAAGGTGAAGAAACGTGACCCTAAATATATCAAGTAGAAAACCCCAAGTGAAACCCAAAAACAAAGTGTTCATAGAATTACTGCAGGCACTAAAAGGAAATTAGTCAATTGCTCCAGTAGAAGTAATCATAATAGCTGATACAGTCAATGATTATCTCCTGAAAAACATCTTCACTGGCAGTATGAACAAGCAAGATTTACAGGATTCAACAAGGTTTACCAAATTCAACAAACAACAGATGCCTGAGAAAGACTCAATGATTTGGAACAAATAAATTCTTAGGAATGGACTTTACCCCCATTTCGGAAGAAGGATCATTGACCTGAAACACACTACAGATGCTGCCAGGCCAACTGGTTATTTTCAGCATTTTCTGCTCTTTAGATTTCTAGCACTGGAAATTTTTTGCATTGGTGTCAGTGTTGAATGTCATGCCAAGGGAAACAACAAGTGCCCAGCACTGTTCCTAGATATAGATGAAAGGCAACACAACCTAAATTCCACAAAAGTCAACAACATCAGTGCAATATTGTCATGACCACAGATCAGAATTACTGCAATGTGCATTACGGTGGACAGTTTAACTTACAGCTGCAAAATATTTTTTCAACAGGCTGAAACAACCAAAATTGGCTGACGTGTCTGTCGAGAGAGCAAGTGAGCAAGACTGTGGCACAGCAAGTGAGACAGAGACACAGCGAGAGCCCGCCAGACAGAGACAGCGTGCCAGAAAGTGAGCGAGAGGGAGCAAGCGAGAGAGCACCAGAGAGAGGGCCAGAGTGCACCAGAGAGAGGGCGAGCGCGCGCCAGAGAGCGAGTGCAAGAGGGACAGAGAGAGCGCCGGAGAGACAGCGAGCGTGAGAGAGACTGCCTGAGAGACAGTGAGCGCGAGAGAGCAAGAGTGAGAGCGCGCACCAGATGTGTCTGTATTGAGAGCCTGCGAGCAAGATTTTCGCACAGCACGTGAGACAGACATAGCGAGAACGCGCCAAAGAGTGAGAGCAAGCACAAGCGCGCACCAGAGAGAGAGAGAGCTCGCGAGAGAGCATGCGCGAGAGAGAGCGTGCGCCAGATGTGTCTGTCTAGACAGCCAGTGAGCAAGAATGCGGCACAGCACATGAGACAGAGACATAGCGAGAGTGTGCCAGAGAGTGAGCGAGAGCACGCCAGAGAGAGAGAGCGGAGCGCCAGAGAACGAGCGAGACAGAGTGCACACCAGACAGCGAGCGAGCCAGACAGAGCGCGCGCCAGAACGAGAGTGCGAGCCCGCCTACCAGAGACACAGCGAGCGTGCACCACAGAGAGAGACAGCGCGAGCGAGCGTGCACCACAGAGAGAGACAGCGCGAGCGAGCGCAAGAACGAGGGTGCGCACCAGATGTGTCTGTCTAGGGAGCCAGCGAGCAAGAGTGTGGCACAGCACGTGAGACAGAGAGAGAGCGAGCAAGCGTGCACCAGAGAGAGTGAGAGCCCGACAAAGAGCAAGCGAGAGCACGTGTCAGATGTGTCTGTCTAGAGAGCCAGTGAGCAACAGTGCGGCACGGTATGTGAGACACTGCGAAAGCACGCCAGAGACCAAGCACGAGAGAGACTGCGAGATCGCGAGAGTGAGCGCAAAAGCCCAACAGAGACAGTGAGCGCGAGAGACCCAGTGCGCGTCAGAGAGAAAGAGCAAGTGACCCAGAGAGCAAGCAAGCGCACCAAAGAGCGAGCGCAAGAAGGAGAGAACTTGCCAGAGTGCGTGCGCATGAGAGAGAGAGTGAGCGAGCGCGAGAGAGTGCCAAATGTGTCTGTCTAGAAAACCAAGTGAGCAAGAGTGCTGCACAGCACGTGAGAGTGACATAGCGAGAGCGCGCGCCAGAGAGACAGCAAAGAGTGGACCAGAGAGCAAGCGCGAGCAAGAGACAGAGTGCCAGAGAGCGAGCGCGCGCCAGGGAGTGAGTGCGAGAGGGAGAGCGCATGCACCAGAGAGAGCGAGCGCGCCAAAGAGTTAGCGAGAGAGAGCGTGCGCCAG
>NW_025971458.1:2815-10652 GCF_021869965.1 Rhincodon typus | reverse complement strand
TTGAAGTAGACACACTTCAAACCACCTTCCTGCCTGCCGGTACACTCCTGCAACCTTGAAACCTTATTTATGACCTCAGTACTCTCAACCTCCTGTACACTGGAGCTACAATTCAGGTTCCCACCCCCCTGTTGAATTAGTTTAAACCCTCCCGAAGAGCATTAGCAAATTTTCCCCCCAGGATATTGGTACCCCTTTGGTTCAGGTGGAGACCATCCCGTTTGTAGAGGTCCCACCTACCCCAGAATGAGCCCCAATTATCCAGGTATCTGAATCCCTCCCTCCTGGACCATCCCTGTAGCCACGTGTTCAACTGCTCTCTCTCCCTATTCCTCGCCTCGCTAGCACGTGGCACGGGTAACAAACCAGAGATAACAACTCTGTTTGTTCTAGCTCTAAGCTTCCACCCTCGCTCCTTGAATTTCTGCCTTACGTCCCCATCCCTTTTCCTACCTATGTCGTTGGTGCCTATGTGGACCACGACTTGGGGCTGCTCCCCCTCCCCCTTAAGGATCCCGAAAACACGATCCGAGACATCACGGACCCTGGCACCTGGGAGGCAACACACCAACCGCGAGTCTCTCTCGTTCCCACAGAATCTCCTATCTGTCCCCCTAACTATGGAGTCCCCAATGACTAATGCTCTCCTCCTCTCCCCCCTTCCCTTCTGAGCAACAGGGACAGACTCTGCGCCAGAGACCTGTACCCCATGGCTTACCCCTGGTAAGTCCACCCCACAACAGTATCCAAAACGGTATACTTGTTTTTGAGGGGAATGGCCACAGGGGATCCCTGCACTGTCTGCCTGTTCCCTTTCCGTCCCCTGACTGTAACCCATCTACTTTTTTCCTGTACCTGAGGTGTGACTACCTCCCCGTAACTCCTCTCAATTACCCCCTCAGCCTCCCGAATGATCCGAAGTTCATCCAGCTCCAGCTCCAGTTCCCTAACACGGTTTCCGAGGAGCTGGAGTTGGGTGCACTTCCCGCAGATGAAGTCAGTGGGGACACTAGTGGTGACCCTTACCTCCCACATTCTACAGGAGGAGCTTGCAACTGCCCTAACATCCATTCCCACTGTTCTGAATTCCCAAACAGACAAATTAAAAAAAAATATACTAGTAGCCTTACCAAATCAGCGCTCAGAACCTTTTTTTTTGGTTAGAGGAGGAGGATGGGTGGGAGACACTACCTAGGTAGTGTTTCGGGTAAAGCAACCGCCCAAATATATTACCTCACTTACTCCAAAAATGGAGTCATGCGAGGTAAGACTTTTATAACCGAAAAGCTCACCTTCCCGGGCTGCCCTCGCACTTCCTCCCGAAATCCCGCCGCTGAAACAACTGAAAGGCCGCAGTCACGCGAGGTAAGACTTTTATAACCGAAAAGCTCACCTTCCCAGGCTGCCCTCGCGCTTCCTCCCGGACTCCCGCCGCTGAAACATGTTTATAAAAGAGGTTTATAAAATCATGAGGGCATCGATAAGGTGAAAAGCAAACATCTTTTCCCTAGGGGAGCTTGACCCCACCCATTCAAGCTGCTTCTATTGTTCCAGCATAAAAAAAATGGCCTCACAAACTGTTTACTTTAGTGGCTCTGGTAGACTGCATGCCACCTTTGCATTAAAACCTCTCTTCAAATAAAAAGAACAAAATACTTCTCTTAAAGCCATAGTATCATCACAAATGGCAGATGGAGTTTAATTAGATAAATGGGAGGTATTGCGTTTTGTTAAAACAAACTTATACAGTTAATGGTAGGGTACTGGGGAGTGTTGTCGAACAGAGAGACCTAGGGGCTCAGGTACATATTTCCTTGAAAGTTGTGTCACAGGTATACAGGGTAGTGAAGAAGGCATTTGGCATGCTTCCCTTCATTGATCAGAGCATTGAGTCTAGAAATTGGGATGTTATATTGTGGCTTTATAGGATGTTGGTGAGGCCACTTTTGGAGTACTGTGTACAGTCTGGTTGCCCTGCTACAGGAAGGATATTATTAAATAGTAAAGGGACATAAAAGATTTACAAGGATGTTACCAGGATTGGAAGGTTTGAGTTATAAGGAGAGGTTGGATAGGCTGCAGCATTGTTTCCTTGGAGCATAGGGGTCTCAGGGGTGACCTTATAGAGGTTTACAAAGTCATGAGGGTATGGATAAGGTGAATAGCAAATGTCTTTTACCTAGGGTAGGAGGTTCAAAACTAGAGGGCATTGGTTTATGGTGAGAGGGGAAAAAGTTTAAAAGGGACCTGAGGGGCAACCTTTCCAAGCAGAGGGCTGTTCGTATATGAAATGAATTGCCAGAGGAATTGGCAGATACAAGTACAGTTACAACATTTAAAAAACATTTGGAGAGGTGCATGAAAAGGAAAAGTTTAGAGGGATATGGGCCAAATGCCAGCAAATGGGACCAGTTTAGTTTGGCAAACGTGGTCGGCAGGACGAGTTGGACTGAAGGGTCTGTTTCTGTGCTGTATGACTGTATGAGGTCAGAAGTGGGGATGTTTGCTGATGATTGCACAATATTCAGCTCCATTCCAAGAGGCAAGTAACATTCGTGCCACACAAATGCCAGGCTATGACCATCACCAATAACAGAAAATCTAACCATCACTCCTTGGCATTCAATGGTGTTACCATCACTGAATCTCCCCACTATCAACATCCTTGGGGTTACCATTGACAAGAAACTCAACTGGACTCACCACATTAACACAGTGGCTACAAGAACATGTCAGGGTCTAGGAATACTGTCGTGAGTAACTTGCCTCCTGTCTCCCCTAAACCCATCTACCATCTACAAGGCACAAGTCAGGAGTGTGATGGAATACTCCCCACTTGCCTGGATGGGTGCAGCCCCAACAACACTCAAGAAGCTTGACGCCATCCAGGACAAAGCAGCCCGCTTGATTGGCACCACATCTACAAGCATCCATTCCCTCCACCACCGACGCTCAGTCGCAGTGTGTACATCATCTACAAGATGGACTGCAGAAACTCATCAAATATCCTTGGACAGCACTATTCAAACCCATGGCCACTTCCATCTCGAAGGACAAGGGCAGTTGACACATGGGAACTACTTGCAAGCTCCCATTCAAGCCACTCACATCTTGATGTAGAAATATATCCTGTGTCTTCATTGCCGCTGGGTCAAATCCTGGAATTTCCTCCCTAAGGACATTGTGGGTCAACCTACAGCACATGGACTGCAGCGGTCCAAGAAGACAGCTCACCCCCACCTTCTCAAGAGCAACTAGGGACGGGTAATAAATGCTGGCCCAGGTAGTGATGTTCAAGTCGCATGAGTGAATAAAAAATAGATATTCCGTTTTGCTTCAGGTGAACATGTCAGCCCAAGTAAAAAGTGAAAATAAATGACTGTGAAGATCAATAACAAGATTACAATTTTGATAAGTGACAGCTGATAAATACGACACTTGAATAAATGGTTCGCAGTACAGCACGTAAACATATCTAAAAGAAGATTCGAAAGTGGAAGTGCTTAGTCTTGCACTCATCTGAACGAGGAAACAAGAAACAGACTTGAAACTGAGAAACAGTTTATGCAGTGTGAGAGAGGTCGCTGATTGGTTAGGTCTTCATCGACATGGAGATGCAACGAGAATAGTTAACTGTCAATCTTAATTCTCTGATTAGACATGTCAATTCACACGACTTCATACTCCTCTCAGATAGACTTCACTTTGGACCTTATGGACACTTTTTGTTTTCTTTATTTGTTAACGGGGCAGCATTTATTGCCCATTCCTAATTGTCCAGAGGGAAGTTAAGAGTCAACCACATTGCTGTGGGTCTGGAGTCACATGTAGGCCAGACCAGGTAAGGATGGCAGTTTCCTTCCCTAAAGGACATTAGTGAACCAGATGGGTTTTTCTGACAATTGACAATGGATTCACGGTCATCATTAGATTCTCAATTCCAGATTTTTAAAAATTGAATCTGCAGTGGTGAGATTCAAATCCACGTCCCCAGAACATTATCTGTGTCTCTGGATTAACAGTCCAGCAATAATACCACTAGGCCATCACCTACCTCATGTCTTGCATGCTTCTGCTGGCATAGAGACATGCCCAGTTCATGTATCTACATAGGTTTCACCTTTCTTAGTCCTGACTCCGTTTGCACTTATTTTGCATCTCATGTTGCCTTTTAGTGCATTGGCTCTTCTTACAGGGTCACAGCAACGATCTCTGGCTTGACTTGCTGTGTAGTCCAGACAGAATGGCAGACAGCTTGTTAGACTTGGCAGCAGTGGACACTCAGGAAGTGGACATGTTGCTGCTCTGGGCTACCTCGATGTTACACCTACAGCAAGTGCCAGCAGCCTACAAAAGCAAAACACCAATTTGCAATGTCTGAAAGTCAAAGGGAACTGGTTCTCAATGGAGTGAAAGGGGACTACTGTACTGTCAGGTAAGGCTGCTGGTCCTCCCACTGTCTTGGGCTGTCTGTCCAGGATTGGGCCGTAATCAGTTGTTGGGATTAGGGTATAAATGATCAGGGGTTTCTGTCAGTGGACAGTGTATGGAGTGTTGGGGAAAGTGGGAATGGGCTGCATTGTCTTGTGATGCTGAGGGGACAGTGACGGTGAAGGGGGAAATTTCAAATATAAAGATGTGTTCTGTTCCAATATTTGAGGACACAGTGTACTGTGGGAGGGAGGGTGTCCTCAAGTCATTACCACCCTAGTTTCTGTGAGAGGACGATGGATCACGATGGTGGGCATGGCAATGTGGTACTCCATGGGCTGATGGAGAACATTGGGGATATTTATAGTACTCCATGGGCTGAGGGGGTAAATTGGGGATAGTTTTGGTCAAACACAAGGATGGGAAGGCAAGGACTCTGGAAACTGCTGGGGTTGACAAGGACAGCAACACAAACTGGAACCTGAGCCACAGGTGGATAATCCTGATGACTGGGCAAATTTTATTACATGCCCTTGGATCAAACCTCAACTATACAATAAGGAAGAACAATGGCTGCCATCACATTCACAGCAGGTGGAGTAAGTTTATGTTTTTGATCTCTAGGGGCAGGGTGGGCATATTGCAACATGAAGCCTGAGGGCAACTGCATTCATCGGGACTTGACAGATTCATAAGGCCACACATCCTCCACCCAATTGCTCTTCATGAGCAGCAGGTACATTAACTAACAATGAACATTATTAATCTTGGCCTTAAGCAATTGTGACCTTTCCATTACTTATAATATTTGAATCCTTGTTGTCTCAGTTGAATTTAAATGTCCCCTGCATTCACCAGTTCACAAACACATTCCACAAGTATCATTGTTGCTGAATGCCTTAGAGTTGCTATCTTCACCCACTAAGCCACAGATATGCAAGACTGTGGTGAAAGTACATTTTGAAAGTATCAGTGCTCCTATCCTGAATGGTTGCAGCAAGGGCTAGTGCAATTGTGAATGTCACAGCCCTAACAGAAGAAGGCAACACTAAGAATAGTAATAGACTCCTTCATCCTTCGATCCAGATTACAGAGTGGATCTGCCTGCATCCTCTGTGTCTGACTCTGCATTTGCACAAAGTCATTAATGGCCAATACCCTGGGGTCCTCTCCTGGATGGAGCTGAGTAGGTGCCTTGTCTCTGACAGGGCTTCGATTGCCAGTGGTCAGGGCCATTTCTTCCTTGTGTCAGCTGCACAGACATGGCACCAGATTGCCCCTGAGTCTAACTTGGAAAGAACATCCATCAAGATGCCAGTCTCTGATCAGGTGGAGGCACAGGAGAAAGTGCTGCTGCTGCATCCTCAGAGAGGGCTCACTGGCTTCCCCCTTAGAGATGGGGGAGATGGCGATGGGCTGAGGGACTGGCCTCTTTGAGGAGGGGGTTGTATGAGTGTCACTGGTGTCTGCATAACAAGAAGAGGCCATCAATTGCGCAAAAGGAGCAGTTTCAGAAAGAGCATGTCTTGGTGGCTAATGTGAGAGCATCACAGCACAACAAGGCTCACTAAGCTGCTTGGACAGAGATTTCAGTCTCCCCTTATGAATTGTATTACTTCTTTTTGGCCAGCTCCAGCATTTGCTCCTTCGAAGGGATGAGGCGCCAAATGTCACCCATTCCTCCATTTCTCTTTTACCCATTTGACTTGGTTGTGTGACTCCTTCTTTTGTGATGGGACAAAAAGAAGAGATTAGTGAGATGGAAGTGGAGGAAAGAGCAGTTAGTGACGTTGGAGAAGAGGGGAGGTGATAATGTGGGTGTGTAGGAAGTTTGGAAAGATGTAAAAACAGCAGGGTTGTCATAGATGATGTTTCAGGTCAGGACCCTTCCATCAACTTTCCTGCTCCTCTGATGCTGCCTGGCCTGCTGTGTTCCTCCAGCTCTACACTGTGTTATCTCTGACTCTAGCTTTGGCAGTTCTTACTATCTCTGAGAGAGTTGTCATAGTGGGTGATTTTAACTTTCCGTGTATTGACTGGGACTCACACACTGCTAGGGTCTTGGATGGGGCAGAATTTGTAAGGACCATTCAGGAGGGTTTCTTGACACAGTACATAAACAGCCCAACCAGGGAAGGAGTTAAACTGGACCTGGTTTTAGGTAATGAGCACAGCTAGATGAGCGGTTTCAGTGGGGGAGTTTTTCGGGAATAGTGACCATAATACCATGAGTTTTAAGATACTCATGGATAGGGATAACAGCAGTCCTCAGGTGAAGGTGTTAAATTTGGGGAAGGTGAACTACAACAATATTAGGGAGGAACTGGAGAGTGTTGGTTGGAGGCGGCTGTTTGAGGGTAAATCCACATCAGACATGCGGGAATATTTCAAATGGCAGTTGATAAGAGTTCAGGAGTGGCACGTTGCTGCAAGAATGAAGGATAGGTGTGACAAATTACATGAACCTTGGATGACCAGGTTAAAAGAAGCATACATAAGGTGTAGGAGGATGTGAACTGATGAAGCCATTGAAGTATATAAGTAGGAAAGAACTTAAACAAGGAATTAGAAGGCCTAAAATAGGTAATGAAAGGTCATTAGCAAACAGGATTAAGGCGAATCCCAAGACTTTTATACATATATGTATAAAACAAGAAGGTAGCCAGGGAAAGGTTGGCCCACTCAAGGACAAAGGAGAGAATGTATGTGTGGAGACAGAAGAGGTGGGTAAGGTCCTAAATGAATACTTGAGTTCTGAGGAAGGGTCGCCGGACCTGAAATGTTAACTCTGATTTTTTCTTCACAGATACTGCCAGACCTGCTCAGCTTTTCCAGCAACTTCTGTTTTTGTTCCTGAATACTTTGTGTCGGTATTCACCAAAGAGAAGGAATTGGTGGAGGATGATCTCAGGGAAGAGAGTGTCGAGTTTCGAAGACAAGTTGCTATTAAAAAGGAAGAGGTGTTGTGCATCTTAAAATGTATTAGGGTAAATAAGTCCCTGGGTCCTGATAGTATCTATCTCAGAATATTGAGGGAGGCAAGAGAACAAATTGTTAGAGTACTGACAGACATCTTTGTATCCTCTTGGGGCAGAGATGAAGTCCCAGAGGATCGGAGAATAACCAATGCTGTCCCATTATTTAAGAAGGGTAACAGGGATAATCCAGGAAATTACAGGCCTGTGAGCCTCATGTTGGTGGTAGGGAAATTATTGGAAAAGATTCTCAGGGACAGGATCCCTCTCTCTGTTCCCTCTCTCGCCGCCTTGGGGCCACCTGTTCCCTTTCTCACTGCCTCGGGGCTACCTGTTCCCTCTCTCACCGCCTCGGGGCTACCTGTTCCCTCTCTCACCGCTTAGGGCTACCTGATCCCCCTCTCACCGCCTCGGGGCTACCTGTTCCCTCT
>NW_025971458.1:0-2805 GCF_021869965.1 Rhincodon typus | reverse complement strand
GGCTACCTGATCCCCCTCTCACCGCCTCGGGGCTACCTGTTCCCTCTTTCACTGCCTCGGGGCTACCTGTTCCCTCTCTCACTGCCTCGGGGCTGCGCACTCTCGCTCTCCCTGCAGGCCGGTTTTAATACGGAAGTGCAACATGTGTCAGCACAGGCTTGGAGGGCTGAAGGGCCTGTTCCTGTGCTGTATTGTTCTTTGTTCTTTGAAGGGCAGAATACAGGAAGTGTTTGGAAGGATGAAGCGTGTAAGAGTCATTGGTGGAGATGTCACATCCGATAGTGAGACTTAGAACATAATATAGAACATAGAACGTTACAGCGCAGTACAGGCCCTTCGGCCCTCAATGTTGCACCAACCTGTGAAACCAATCTGAAGCCCATGTAACCTACACTATTCCATTATCATCCATATGTTTATCCAATGGACCGTTTAATTGCCCTTAAAGTTGACAAGTCTACTACTGTTGCATTGTATTCCATTAGTCATGTACCGGCCCCATGTAATCCCACTCTCCAACTTTATCTCTGTACCCCTCTAACTTCATCCCAGCTCTACTTTGAAACCACCTGTGGAATCTGCCTCCATCACCCTCCCAGGCAGCACATTCCAAATCCGAACAACTCTCTGAGTAAAGAGGTTTTTCCTCATCTCACTCCTAGCTCTCTTTTGCGAAATTGTGAACCTTAGTTACTGACATACCAACTAGTGAAAATAGAATATCCTCCTTTACCTTGTCAAAATTGTTCATAATTTTGACACCCCAATAAGCTCACCTCTTATCTTCTCTGCTCCAAGGACATTAAGCCCAATTTCTTTAGTTTTTACTTCTATTCATTTCTTGTTTTCAGCGGCGGGTGTGTGGAGAGAATGCAAGCCAGGGTGCCGACGGGAAGGTAAGGTTGTTTCCTTATAAAAACTTACCTCGTGCAGCAGCGGCCTTCTTGTTTTCAGCATGGGTGTGTGGAGAGAACGCGAGTCAGGAAGGAACTAATATATTTGGGCATTGGCTAAACCCGAAACACTACACGTGCAGTGTCTCCCACCCATCCTCCTCCTCTAACCAAAAAAAAAGACTGTGTGTGTAGGGTCAGTAAGGTAAGGCTTTTTTAAAAAATTCTTCTGGAAATCTAGAGTAGAGGGAATGGAAGTTAGGGCAGTTGCATGCTCCTCTTGCAGGATGTGGGAGGTAAGGGTCACTGCTGGTGTCCCCTCTGACTTCATCTGCGAGAAGTGCACCCAACTCCAGCTCCTCAAAAACCGCGTTAGGGAACTGGAGCTGGAGCTGGATGAACTCCGGATCATTCGGGAGGCTGAGGGGGTGATTGAGAGGAGTTACAGGGAGGTGGTCACACCCAAGGTACAGGAAAAAGGTAGCTGGGTGACTGTCAGGAGGGGGAAAGGGAATAGGCAGACAGTGCAGGGATCCCCTGTGGCCGTTCCCCTCAATAATAAGTATACCGTTTTGGATACTGTTGAGGGGGACGACCTACCAGGGAAGGCCACAGCGGGCAGGTCTCTGGCTCTGAGCCTGGCACTGTGGCACAGAAAGGAAGGGGGGAGAATAGGAGAGCAATTGTAGTAGGGGATTCGATAGTAAGAGGCACAGACAGGTGGTTCTGTGGACGCGAACGAGATGAACGGATGGTATGTTGCCTCCCGGGTGCCAAGGTCCGTGATGTCTCGGATCGTGTCTTCAAGATCCTTAAGGGGGAGGGTGAGCAACCAGACACATCGGTACCAATGACATAGGTAGAAAAAGGACAGAGAATGTGAAAAACGAGTACAGGGAGTTAGGTTGGAAGCTGAAGTCCAGGACAAACAGGGTAGTTATCTCTGGATTACTACCAGTGCCACGTGATAACGAGGTAAGAAATAGGGAGAGAGTGCAACTAAACACGTGGCTACAGGGCTGGTGTAGGAGGGAGGGCTTCCATTATGTGGATAATTGGAGCACATTCTGGGGAAGGTGGGACCTGGACAGTAAGGATGGGTTGCACCTGAACCGGAAGGGCACAAATATCCTGGGAGGGAGGTTTGCTCGAGCTATACGGGATGGTTTAAACTAGATTGGCAGGGGGTGGGGAACCGGATTTGTAATTCAGAGGGTGAGGTATTCAGCCTTCCAACAGACACAACAGGGATTGAGGTTGTTAATAAAGAAATGCAGTTGATGGAGCATAATTGTGGACACAGAGATGGTTTGAGGTGTGTATACTTCAGTGCTAGAAGTATCAGAAATAAGGCGGATGAACTTAGAGCATGGGTCGGGACTTGGAACTATGATGTTGTGGCCATTACAGAAACTTGGGTAACTCCGGGAGAGGAATGGGTGTTGGAAGTTCCGGGATTTAGATGCTTTAAAAGAAATAGGGAGAGTGGAAAAAGAGGCGGGGGAGTGGCATTGCTAGTCAGGGCTAGTATAGCAACTACTGAAAGGCAGTTCGAGAATGACATGTGTACAGAGTCAGATTGGCTTGAGGTCAGGAACAAGAAAGGAGCA
This sequence comes from Rhincodon typus, assembly GCF_021869965.1. Taxonomy (NCBI): domain Eukaryota; kingdom Metazoa; phylum Chordata; class Chondrichthyes; order Orectolobiformes; family Rhincodontidae; genus Rhincodon; species Rhincodon typus. The sequence continues at coordinate 302 of NW_025971458.1, read as the reverse complement.
GTCACTTTGTTGGGGAACTTTTTTACAGACCCCCTAATAGTTGCAGAGAAGTGGAGGAGTGGATTGGGAGGCAGATACTGGAAAGGTGCAGAAGTCACAGGGTTGTCATCATGGGTGACTTCAACTTTCCAAATATTGATTGGAAACATTTTAGTTATAATAGTTTAGATGGAATGGATTTTGCCCAGTGCGTTCGGAAAGGATTCCTGACACAGTACGTAGATAGACCAACACGAGGAGAAGCCACTTTGGATTTGGTGCTTGGCAATGAACCGGGCCAAGTATTAGACCTGTTGGTAGGA
>NW_025971457.1:0-10652 GCF_021869965.1 Rhincodon typus | reverse complement strand
ACACAGCAGGCCAAGCAGCATCATAGGAGTAGGCCTGCTGTGTTCATCCAGCTCTGCACCTTGTTGTCTCTTAACATTAAACAGGTTCATTCGAAAGTTGCCTTGTTTTCATGATCGTAGCATCAACGTGGGTGGACCAGGACAGATTGTTGGTGATTGTCACTCCCAGGAACTCGACGGTCTCCACCATCTCCACCTCAGCACCATTGATGCAGACCGTGGCCTCCACTCTGCTTCCTGAAGTCAATGACCAGTTCCTCTACTTTGCTGATGTCGATGGAGAGATTGCTAACTTTACACCATGCCATTGAGCACTCTATCTCCTTCCTGTACTCCATCTCATCATTGTTTGAGATCTGACCTACATCGGTGGTGTCGTCAGCAAGCTTGTAAATGGAACTGGTGTAGCAATTGGCCACCAAGTTGTGTGTGTGTGAATAAGGAGTATAGTAGGAGATTAGCATGCAGCCTTCTGGGGCACCAATATTGAGGATTATGGCAGAGAAGGTGTTGTCCCCTTGGTCAGGAATTCAAAAATCCAGTTACAGAGTGGGGAGCAGAGACCTTGATCCCAGAGTTTGGAGATGAGTTTGTTTGGAATTATGGAATTGAAGGCAGAGCTGTAGTCAGTAAGTAGGAGCCTGACATAGGTTTTCTTGTTGTCTAGGCGTTCCAGGGATGAATGTAGGGCCAGGGAGATGGTATCTATCATGGACCTGCTGCGCCGGAAGGCGAATTGCAAGGGATCAAGACAATCTGGGAGGCTGGAGTTGATGTGAGCCATGACCAGCCTCTCAAAGCACTTCATAATGATGGAGGTCAGAGCCACTGGGTGGTAATCATTGAGGCATGCTGGAAGATTTTTCTTTGGCCTGGCGTGATGGTGCTGTTCTTGAAGCAGGTGAGGACTTCAGGTCATAGTAAGGAGAGGTTGAAGATGTCTGCGAATACATGCACCAGCTGGTCCATGCAGGCTCTGAGTGCATGGCCGGGGACTCCATGCAGCCTGGTTACTTTCCACGAGTTCATCCTCAAGAAGACCGATCTAACGTTGGTGGCGGTGACCGAGAGTACAGGCTGATGGGACAAGTAATATCGTTTCACTGCCCGTCAGTTCAAAACAAGCATCGAGCTCATCGGGTAGGGATATATTGTCGCCCGTGATTCTGTTCGACTTTGCTAAACAACGGGTATCCGTGTAGTCAGTCTGTGTTCAAACTTAGTTTGGTATGCCTCTTGGCATCCCTGATGTCGTTGCAAAGGTCATACCTAGATTTCCTGTATAGGTCATGGGCCACCCAACTTGAACGCCTCAGACCTAGACTTCAGTAGGGAGTGGATCTCCCGGTTCATCCATGGTTTCCAGTTGGGGAACGTTGGCATTAACTTCTTCAGCATGCAGTCATCTGCATACTTACTAATGAACTCTGTAATGGCAGTGGCATACTCATTTAGGTTGGCCGCTGAGTTCTTAAATATGGTGGTATTATCACTGAACTGTTAATCCAGAGACCCAGATAACGTCCTGGGGAACCAGGTTGGAATCCTGCCATGGTAGATGGTGGAATTTGAATTCAATAAAAAAAAACTGGAATTAAGAGTCTAATGACGAATCCATTGTTGATTATTGATGTAAAACCCATCCGGGTCACTAATGTCCTTTAGGGAAGGAAAATGCCATCCTTACCTGGTCTGGCCTACATGTGACTCCAGACCCACAGCGATGTGGTTAACTCTGAACTGCTTTCTGGGCAATTAGGGATGGGCAATAAATGCTGACCTAGCCAGCAATGCCCTCATTCCGCGAATGAATAAAATAAAGGACAAGTCCATCATCTCTAAGCAATACCACACAACTCCTTCAATTTCCTCAGCCCAGCACTGCACTACTGGTGTGCCACAGGAGTTAGTGCTGGAAGATCACCTCTTTACAATTTTTATAAATGATTAGAATCAGGGACTGAAGGTCTGGTAGATAAATTTGCTGATGAGATAAAAATAGTTAGGGAAGTGAATTGTGAAGAGGACATAGGGGCCTTCAAAAGAATATAGATAGATTGAACAAGTGAGCAAAGATCTGGCAAATGGAATATAATGTGTAAAAGTGAGAAATTGTACATTTTGGCAGAAAGAATAAAAAAGAATCATAATACCTAAATGGTTAGAGGTTGAAGGGATGAAATGAGATCAGGGTGTCCAGGGACTCCGAGGGTACTCTTCCTCCAGCAGCCACTACCTCTTCTATGGCGCTGCTGAGCACAAGAGCTGCCAGGCTGCCAGCTGTCGCTGGACAGAATTTTGCCCCAAGGCTCTTGAGTCCAAGTGATGACCAGTTGATGGCCTTGCCAATGCTTCATTGGCCAAGTGTTTCACTGGAAGAGGCATCAAAGGTCTCTCACCAGCCCCCCAGGCAGCTGGCAAGATCGTCAAGGGCTCGAGAGCATTTTGTCAATTGTACACAGACATGGAAAACATACTGTCACCAGCTAGGCCCCAGCTAGAATCGTGTGTTCAAATTGACAGAAATTCAAGTTGCAATTCTGATGAAAGATCATGACCGGAAAGGTGAAACCACTATTTATTTCCATGGATGCTGTGAGACCTGCTAGGTATTTCCAACATTTTAAAATTTTCCTGCATTGACAGTATTTTGTTTTCAAAATCAAACTATTTATGTTGGCATTATCAAATAAAGTTCAGTAAATTTCCTTTGGCATTTAATAACAGGCTTAGTTAACAAACCTACAGATACAGATACAGCCTGGGGATTGGTGAGGATTCAGGATCCAATGCTTAGTTTATCTTCTTTCAGCTCAGTCAATTTACATCTCACAATTAATATTAATCTCCATCTTCTTCATTGCATAGAAAGTAGGAAATCCTGTTTATTTAAGGAATTAATCATATTTTGGTCATATGTTGGAGCCCCCCCACCTGCTCATAACTTGTTAGCCTCACAATTTCATTCAATTTTTTTAATGATTTCTTCCAACATTCAGTCCCAGTCATGGTTTCCCACATTCAGTGAGTCCTAAGCCCATTTTCCTGATGCATTCATCTCCCATTTGTTTCTCTTTAGCTCCAGTCTTCCGCATTGCTGCTCATTTACCCTGACAGGAGCTAAAGAGCTGCCAATTTAAAACAATTCAAATTGGCAAAGGGGACTACAAGACCTAATTGATATTCAGCATAAACTTATAAAGATCAAGCTGTCAGCTTCAGAGGGAATTTGGAGTTTTGCTCGAAATTATATAAACATATGACACAAAGTGTAATAATAAATGTATATTGTCTCAATCACAGAGATCCTGGGAGCATTACAGGTCATAAAGTCCCCACAGTGTGAGCAAGCCATTTGACCCATCAAGTCCACACTGACCCTCCAAAGAGCATCCCACCCAGAACCACCCCATCTTTCTAAGCCTGCATTGTCCATGCAGAAATAAAGGACCAGTTCTCTACAGCTCCATAAGGGCATTTTCCATGGCTAATCCACCTAGCTTCCACATCCCTGGACACTATGTGCAATTTAGCACAGCCAATCCACCTAACTGGCACATCTTTAGACTGCAGGAGGAAGCCTTCGCTGACCTAGTGAGAATGTGCAAACTCCATACAGCCACCCACCCAAGGGTGGAATTGAACACAGGACCCCAGCACTGTGGGGCAGCAGTGCTGCCCACTGAGTCACCATGCCACCTTAAAGTCCTACACCACAAAACATGCTCTTCCCTCTACTGGGTCTGCACCAAACTATGTACACTAATCCCATTTTCCAGGAATGATATGACATTTCAAGTGCTCATTCAAGTATTTTTCAAAGGTTTCCAGTCTCAACTGCCTTCCCAGGCAGTGCATTCCAGATTCCCACTACCTTCTGGGTGAAAATTTATTTTTCCTCAAATCCACTCTAAGCATCTTGCCAATCACATTAAAATTATGCTCCCTTGTTATTGACCCTTCAATGAAAGGAAACAACTGTTTTCTATTCACCCTGTCCATAACTTTATACACCTCAATCAAGTCCCTACAAAGCCTTCTCTGCTCTAAAGAAAACATAGAAAATAGAACATGGAACAGTACAGCACAGTACAGGCCCTTCAGCTCACGACGTTGTACCGACCAATTATCCTATTAAGGTCAATCTACCCTGCATACCCTACATTTTACTATCCTCCACGTGCCTATCCAAGAGTCGTTTAAAAGTCTCTAAAGTATCTGACTCCACTACCACTGCCGGCAGCACATTCCACACGCCCACCACTCTCTGTGTGTAGAACCTACCTCTGACATCTCCCCATACCGTCCTCCAATCACCTTAATATTACGCCCCCTGAGATTTTCCAGCCTCTCTTCATGGCTAATGTGCTCCAGCCCAGGCAACATCCTTGTGAATCTCTGTACCCCCTCCAATGTAATCACATCCTACCTATAATGTGATGACCAGAACTGCACACAGTACTCCAGCTATAGTCTAACCACGGTTCTCTAACAGCTCCAAAATAACCTTCATGCTCTTATGTCTACACCACTAATCATAAAGGTAAGTGTCCCGTATGCCTTCTTATCTATCCTATTAACCTGTCCTGCCATCTTCAGGAATCTGTGAACATCTACCCTAAGATCCTTCTATTCCCCTAAGTTCCTAGTGTCCTAACATTGATTTGTTCCTCCTTCCTAAGTGCACCACATTTCACATTTCAAGGTGAAATTCCACCTTCCCTGATCTACCCTTCTGACCAACCCATCTGTATCTTCTTGTAAACTAACACCTTCTTCCTCACCATCAACCAATCTTCATGTCATCCACATGCTTACTTATCACACACCGTCCCCCTCCACATTCTCATAAGTCATTCGACTCAACCCCTGTAGCCTGCTTAAATGTTAGTGTTGTGCCTGATGTAAAACATTTGTCCCTTACAGCCCTCTTACTAAGTAATATAAAATTATCCTAATCCTTGGTTTTCTGCACAGTCCAGTTAGACCTGATCTCCTCAGTCAGCTCCCATCCTTCTGTTGTATACACATTCTCAGTCCACCTGAACACCTGATTTCCTCAATTAAAACCGAAAGAACTGCGGATGCTGTAAATCAGGAACAAAAACAGAAGTTGCAACTGGACCCGAAACGTTAGCTCTGATTTTTTCTTCACAGATGTTGCCAGACGTGCTGAGCCTGATTTCTTCAATCTGCCTCCCTGTTTGCTCCATGATCAATCTGTGGATATCCATGTATACACCATCAAATAAATGGTGCTCCTTAAGGTGTCACTCCCAGTTTTATTGACTTCTTCATGAAGATCATTCCAATCCTTTCCGCTCTGTCAGTCAGATCAGCCCCAATAATTTCCTCAGGCAGATCCAGGATGTAAACAGCTTTAGTGCACCGATGCAAAATCATACAAGAGATTTAATTTGTGTATTCCACTGCAAAACGAATGAACATGTGGACCCACAGCAGTCATTATTGAACAAACTTTATAAAGGAAAGCAAAGAGGAACAAAATATTTGTATCTTGCAGTACATGACATTCCACCTTCACTTAAAGAAAGCCATACATTAAAGTGTAAATTGGTACATGTACATGGTTTTCCAAACTACAACATGACTAAACGCTGTCAACAATACTTGAAATTGAATAGGCCATGTTGTCTCCCTACTTTTACTATAGTCACAATCAAAATATACGTATCTAATACTAACAGTGCAACTTGCCTGTAAAAAGCAGGATTTTACCTTTAGCACCCATACATGTTTAACAGAAATATTATCACTTGAAAAGAAGTCAAATGAAAAGAAGAACAAACTTTGAAATTTTTTTCTTTTTTCTATTCATTTTTTGTGGGATGTGGGTATTGCTGGCTGCCCAGCATTTCTTGCCCCATCCCTATTTGGCCTTGAGAAGGTGGTGGTGAGCTGTCTTCTTGAACCATTGCAGTCCACCTGCTGTGGGTTGACCCACAATGCTATTAGGGAGGGAATTCCAGGATTTTGACCCAGCGACTGTGAAGGAACGGCAATATATTTACACATCAGGATGGTGAGTGACTTGGAGGGGAACTTGGAGGTGGTGGTGTTCCCATAAGTCTGATGCCCTTGTCCTTTTAGATGGAAATGGTCACGGGTTTGGAAGGTGCTGTCTGAGGATCTTTGGTGAATTTCTGCAGTGCGTCTTGTAGATAGTACACACTGCAGCTACTGAGTGTCAGTGGTGGAGAAATTGAATGCTTGTGGATGTGGTCCCAATCAAGCGGGCTGCTTTTTTCCTGGATAGTATTAAGCTTCTTGAGTGTTGTTGGGGCTGCACTCATCCAGGCAAGTGGATGTGAAATAACATCTACATTAGCACAACCTGCCAATTTCCAAGATTTAATATTGAATTGATGAGCCAACAAACACCCATTACGCTGCCATGAGGGATAGTATTTTCTTCTTTGAACCAAACATGATTGTAAAGGCACAGTAGTCAATTCACAGTGAAATTCCTATATTAAAGGCATTTGAGGAACTTGGTAACATCATATATGATTGCTGACACCTCTTTCTCAGTGTGTGAGTAATTTTGCTTTGATTTCATTTAACTATATTTAGCACATCCTACAGGCGCCTGCATTATTGAGATTACACTACTCCTTAATCCTGTAGTGAGGCATCACAAGCTAAAATCAATCTTTTCTTGGGATCACAGTGGGTAAAAACATCATAACCAGCCAGTACTTGCTTCACTCTTCAAAAGGTTTCTGATACACCAGGGACTATTCCCAATTAATTCAATCTTTCAGCTGTTGATACAGTATACCAAAGCACTTACAAAGTATAGTGTCATACAGCACGGGAACAGACCCTTTGGTCCAACTTTTCCATGCTGACCAAGTATCCCAAACTAAATGAGTCCCACCTGTCTGCGTTTGGCCTATATTCCCTTAAACCTTTCCTATTCCTATACCTGTCCAAATATCTTTTAAATGTTGTAATCGTACCTGCATCCATCACTTCCTCTGGCAGCTCATTCCACATACAAACCACCCTGTGTATGAAAAAGTTACCTCTCAGGTCCCTTTTAAATTTTTCTCCTCTCACCTTAAAAATATGCCCTCTAGTTTCGAACTCGCGGAATAATCCACGACTATCCTGAATGTTTTAAGTTTTGTTTTATTCTCTGGTCTCTTTGTTTTCAAAATCCCCTTGACCTTGTCCTGTGTTGGATGAGTGCCTTCATTATCTATTTAGTGACGCTGGTTTCTTCAAGTCTAACACATCAAAGAACTGCTAATGCAAAAAAAAAACAGAATTTGCTGGTGAAACTCAGCAGGTCTGGCAACATCTGTGAGGAGAAAGCAGAGGTGATGTTTCAAATCCGGTGACTCCAAATTCCAGTTGCCTGCCACTTTAACTCACTACTGTGTGCACATGCCAACATTTCTGTTGCAGGTCTGCTACAGTGCTCCAGCAAAATTCAGTGCAAGCTTAAAGAACAGCATCACATTTTCCACTTGTGGCCTCTAGAACTCAACGTGGAGTTGAATAACTTTACAGCCTGATGCCATTCTTCCATGTATTTTACCCACCACCACACCATGGTCCTGTCATGACAAGGTAGTTTTCAATACATCCTACCCACTCTCTCCTGGCCTAAGCTCTCATTATCTCTTATTCAGTTTCTCCTCTGTCCTGGCCTACTATCAATAATCCTTCAGCCCTGTTACTGTTATCATCCATGTGCTGTTTCTGTTGCTCTGTGACAGAGTCCAAGTTTTGACTGTCCTGCTCAATAGCATCAACTTCTGTTTCCACATCAACCATGCTCATTTGAGTACTTGCAGACTCCTGAACTAGCTTTAGATCTACCATGAACTTACAATGGTGCAAGGCTTCAACTCGGAGAGATACTGCTTTCTCTACTCCTGCAGGTTGTCCAGGTATAACCAACTATCCCACTAGTATGACATGCTGAATGGCAATGGGGTTATTTAAATGGTTGGTGGCTACCATGACAACGGTTAGCATTTAAATTGGTGACTCTGAGACATTGAAATTGACTGCTGTGGCCTGGATCTTACTGGTATTTGGTGAGCCTATCCTGCCAGCTCAGGAAAAGAGCTCTCTTGTAATCTATAGCTATCTCTTTCTGCCATCTCCATGGCTGTGGTTTCTTTACAGACCCCCTTTCCATGGCAGTTTGTTGTCTTCGCTCAAAACCTAGGTCTGGATTCTTTAGGCCTCCCAAAAATGGGTCTTCAAGGCTCAGAGATGGGAAGAACTACTGATGCTGGAGTCAGAGATAACACAGTGTGGAGCTGCAGGAACACAGCAGGCCAGGCAGCATCAGAGGGGCAGTAAAGCTGACGTTTCGGGTCGGGATGCTTCTTCAGAAATGGGGCTTCGCAGTGGGGTTATAACTCACTCTGAGATAGTAATGGAGAATTTCTGAAGAAGGGTCCCGACCCGAAACGTCAACTTTCCTGCTCCTCTGATGTTGCCTGGCCTGGTGTGTTCCTCCAGATCCACACTGTGTTATCTTCAAGGCTCGTTGCTTAAAGTTGTGCTATACCTGCAAGTGACAAGAGAGTTACTTTAATTTGAGAAAGTAATCTGCAAAAATTTCACTTAACAATTGTTTCTTTTCATGGAATGTAACCCACAGTGTAAGATTTGTCTTATTCATATCATAACGTGAGTTCACAATCTCATTCGGTGCATATTCCTCTCTTCCTGATACATACTTTTTAACTTTGTCAGCCGAGTTGAATCCCTGATCTCCACAATGTGCACCTCTGTTTTCTCCATGGCCGAATATAATCAATTATTTCTTTATAAAAACACTCCAATCCTTATCTTATTTTGTCCTCACACTTCATTCATATCAGTAACTTACTGCAAAGGCTCTTCAAACTCCTTCCACTTGATCAGTTCCAATATTGCAACTCCCTCAGACAGTTTCCCTAAATCTCAAGCCTCTCTCACAATCCCAATGTACATCACATCAGGCTCAGCTTCACTTCCAATCCTGGCACTGTTTTCAGATTTTGGTAAATCCATGTGGAAAATCTTTGGAGATTTGCAAAATGCCTTCAGAGCTTAGAAACAAGAATTAATAATGACAAGATCAGTCTTAAATTTCTGGTACAAAAATAAAGCTGCTGGAAAAGCTCAGCAGGTCTGGCAGCATCTGTGACAGAAAAAACAGAGTTAATGTTTTGGGTCCGGTGACCCTTCCTCAGAACTGATGGTGGCTGGGAAAACATCAGTTTATATGAAGAAAATAGGGAGGGGGATGGGGTAGGGATTAAACAATAGGATAGAGCCTATAGAGAGGGAAGAGCAGTTGGACAGACAAAGAGTTGATAACAATCAGGCTGGGAGGGTGAATAGTTGTTAATGGGGACTGTTAGTGACTAACAACAGGGGGTGTGTAATGGCAGGCTATGTGGTAACAAGGCCTGGTGTGTGGGGTAGGAGGCTGGGACATGGGAGAGTTTAGGCCCTAAAATTATTGAACTCAACATTAAGCTTGTGTTGAGCTTCACTGGAACACTGCAACAAGCCACAGACAGAGATGTTGGCCAGAGAACAGGGCGGTGCATTAAAGCGGCAGGCAACTGGTAGTTCAGGAGTTCAGGGTCTTTTTTGCGAGCAGAACGTAGATGCTGGTGGGATGGTAGATAGAAGATCGACCTACCAGAAGATCATCAGTCGCCATTGCCGCCACCTCCAGCGAGATGTCACCACCAGACACATGTTCCCCTCCCCTTCCTTGTCCGCCTTCAGCAGGGACCATTCCCTCCAGGACACCCTGGTCCACAATTCCTTCACCCCCAACACCTCCCCACAGCCCTACGGCACCTTCCCCTGTAATCGGCGAAGGTGCAACACCTGCCTATTTACCTCCTCCCTCCCCAGTATCCAAGGGCCCAAACATACCTTCCAGGTGAAGCAACACTTCACCTGCACTTCACACAATCTAGTCTACTGCATTCACTGCTCACAATGTGGTCTCCTCTACATTGGGGAAACGAAGCGTAGACTGGGTGACCGCTTCGCAGAACATCTATGTTCTGCTCGCTAAAAAGACCCTGAACTACCTGTTCCCTGCCACTACAGTGCACCACCCTGCTCCCTGGACAACATCTCTGTCTCTGACTTGCTGCAGGTTCCAGTGAAGCCCAACGCAAGCTGGAAGAACAACACCTCTTTTTTCACTTGGGGACCCTGCAGCCCTTCGGACTCAATATTGAGTTCAATAATTTTAGGGCCTAAACTCTCCCATGTTCCAGCCCCCCACCCCACACACCAGGCCTTGTTACCACATAGCCTGCCACTACACACCCCCTGTTGTTAGTCACGAACAGTCCCCATTAACAACTATTCACCCTCCCAGCCTGAGCGTTAGCAACTCCTTTGTCTGTCCAACTGTCTTTCTCTCTCTTTGGGCTCTATCCTATTGTTTACTCCCTACCCCACCCACCTCCCTATTTTCTTCATATAAACTGACGTTTTCCCAGCCACTATCAGTTCTGAGGAAGGGTCACCGGACCCGAAACGTTAACTCTGTTTTTTCCTTCACAGATGCTGCCAGACCTGCTGAGCTTTTCCAGCACAAGGTGCAGAGCTGGATGAACACAGCAGGCCAAGCAGCATCATAGGAGCAG
>NW_025971456.1:0-10653 GCF_021869965.1 Rhincodon typus | reverse complement strand
TTTCTGATGAAGGGTCTAGGCCCGAAACGTCAGCCTCTCTGCTCCTATGATGCTGCTTGGCCTGCTGTGTTCATCCAGCCCTGCACCTTGTTGTCAATTCACAGCTGCCTGTTTTGTCTTTATGGCCCAGAGTGCTATGCATGCTACTTCTATCAGTTCTAAAACAAAATCAATACACCATCTTTCAATTCAGGAGTTCTTTCTTGGATGTAGAGACACGAGGCAGGCAAATGGTATCCCAGCAAACTCCTGGCTCATGTCTGGTGGCGTGAAAGTTGTCAGTCAGTCCCAATCATTGTCATTTAGAAGCATTCTTGGTCAGGTCCAAAAACTGATTTATTGTTGTCATATGTAATGAGATACAGTGAAAAGTGTCGTTTTACATGCTATACAGGCAGATCATACCATATAAAGTGCACCAGGGCAGCAGAACAGAGTGCAGAATATAGTACTACAGATACAGAGAAGGCTGAGCGAGAGAGAGACAGATCAGAATTGACATTTGAGAGGTCTGTTCAAAAGTCTAATAACAGCAGGGAAAAAGCTGTTCTTGAATCTATTCGTACAAGTATTCAAATGTTTAAATCTTCTGCCTGACAGCAGGGGGTGGAAGAGTACAACCAGGGTGGGCAGGGTCATTGATTATGTTGGTTGCTTTCCCAATGCAGTGGGAAGTATAGATGGAGTCAATGAATAGAAGGCTAGTTTGCATGCTGCACTGGGCTGTGTTCACAACTCTCTGTAGTTTCTTGCGGTCTTGGGAAGAGCGGTTGTCAAATATTTGACTCGGCTCCCCCTGGCAGACATTCTAGCCTCAGGAAAATCAATATGGTGGGGGGTGGAAATGCATCAACAATTCTGCTGGAGTTCCTGTCCCATCCTATTCATCTCCAGTACATCTCCTACTCCTCCAACTGCACCCCTCCCGCAATCTGTATTGGGTTGCCACTGGGCGGGAGGAGGGTATTAAAATCGGGCCTAGTGTCTTTGCTTTGTTCAGAGCACTCTAATATAGCTTTCATTAATGACTGCATAAAGGAAACATAAATGAATATGCGTTACTTTCAATAGAATGTCGCCGGATGAAATCTGATTAATTCATGAGGGGCTGTTTCTGGAGCAATTTATGACACCTTGGTATTAGTCTGAAGATTCTTGCCATGTTTAGAAATTCAAATCTCTTCAACAAGCAAAGACCTGCTAATTCTGACTTAAGTTACATGATTAACAGCCCTGAAAATATATTTCTCCGACGATATTTGGGGTCAGAGAACTCAGTTTGATATTCTATTGAACAAGGAAAAGCAGCAGCATCTCTTCAACATAGCAATGAGAGGTTGCGGGTGTTAAGCAGTCAGTCTGGTCTGGGTCATGTGCTCAATTCATTACAGTAAAATGTTATTCCTAAATTTAGAGGGAAAGGTCAGAGACTAAAAATTTAATAATGTTCTTTGTTTTGTTATAAATGTCACCAGAGGTCTACTGTGTGCAGTTGTAAAATGTTTGCATTTGATAGAATTTGCTTAGCAAAAAAAAACGGATTAATAAGATTGTGGAGACTGATGGGTTAAAGACCAACTGGGAGTTCAGTGCATATTTGAGCATATTGAAGGGAAATTTCAGCTTTGTCAAGTGATGGGAAAAGTCAAGTGATGAGGTGCAGGGACACTGACCTTGGCTAATGTGACCTCTTATCTTGGACCCGGATTGGAAAAAAGATATCCTTCTCAATCAAACTGGCCTGACTTACTAAAAACCGTAAGAACTGTGGATACTGTAAATCAGAAACAAAAACAGAAATTCCAGATTCTCTAGTCAGTTCTGAGGAAGGGTTATTTGCACTGAAACATTAACTCTGATTTCTTTCCACAGATGCCACTAGACTTGCTAAGCTTTTCCAGCACTTTCTGGTTTTGGTCTGATTTACTGGTAATCTTCACCAAAGCAGTATCTTCTAGCGACCAACAATACTTAAACTGGGGGAGTTGAGCGTTTCGTTCAACCTTCCTCAGGTTCTTAGGAAGGAGTTGCTTCATTTTCTTCCATGGCAAGAATTTTTCCTCAAAAACATTCCCCACAGATGTAGAAATGTCACTGTAGTCACTTGATTGCTCAGTCTCCAGCAGGTCTACCATTTCCTAGAAAGATTTCAGAAGGCTCTAGAAAGTTGATGCAGGAACAAGATGCAGTTTAACTGTCTGTCACATTTTTCATTTAACTTTGCTAATGTTTCCGGAACACTCCTCAATGTTGCAAAGTCCTCTCTTTGCAAACTGCAACTAACTCAACAAGAAAAACAAGAGCAAAATGCTGTGCATGCCAGAAATCTGAAAGAGAAACAGAAAATGCTAGAAATACTCAGCAGGTCAGGTAGCATCAGTGGAGAGAGAGAAAGTTAACATTTCAGGTCTGTGACCTTACATCACAATAGCAACTTGGATTTATGTAGCACCTTGAAGCAATAAAATATTCCAAGGTGCTTCCCAGTAATGTAATCAATTATAATTTGACACCAGCACTCATATGGAAAGGGCTTGCTCCAAGAGGGAGGTTTTAAGGTGCATTTTAAAAGAGATGAGAGAAGTAAAGAGATAGGGACATTCAGGCAGGGATTCCAGAGCTTAAGCTGTTGGTGGCAGGGGGCACAGCAGTCAGTGGTGGAGCAATTAAAACCAGGCATGCTGAAGAGGTCAACATTGAACATTACAACAGGGAGCAGGAGTAGGCTGTATGCTTTGCCTTTTGGTACGATAATGGTTGATTTTCAACATCAACTCACTTTCCAGCCCAATACTTATTCTTTTGTCGTGTAGTTTTAGGGCCACACTTAAGAGTTTGGATTCAAGATAGACTGGTCAAAGTTAAGTCAAAGTCAAGAATTGTCTTTAAGGTCAGGCTTCTGTACAACTCTATTTATTGCATGTTAACCCTATATACAGGTACATTTTAAAAAACAGGTTGTGAACTTATTGCTATATTGACAAGAGACTGTTTTGTTTCTTTCTTTCTGCCTTACCTATCTATCCAACCTATTCAGTCTATCCATCTCGTCCAACACTGTATTATGTATGCCATGTGGGAAGCAATTTCATGACATTATGACAATGTTGCTCTAGGACCCCAAACCCTTATCACAACAATATACCACAAGCACTTCGCCCCTAATCATAAACACTGATTAGCAATTATGCACATTCTCAAAGGAATTATTTGGGCCATTCCTTTTTACTATCCATTTTGTCCTTATGTCTCACAATCTTCCTCAAGTCTTTGACTTGTTTCATCTTTGTTAATAGATTGATAAGGAAAATGTATGACAAGGTATTGCAACACTAAAGGTAAGGTGTTTGAATGTGTTTGAAATCTCTGACCTGATGGAAGCCAACAGAGATAATCAATATGGTGGCCTGACCACATAACCTGAATGGGTAATCATTGCTATGGGGTCTTGTATTGATGTAACTACAAGAATGTATGTGAAAATGAAGGTGTTTCTTCTTTTCTGTCAATAACATCTGAATTGGATGATGGTGTTATTTATCTGAGAAAAAAAATGATGTTATTTGACCATAGGTAGTGATTCCCAATACAAAGAAATATGGTCTATTGATCTGTTCTTCCAGGTTCTATTTCAAGGCATAAATATACATGTTGTTTGGAAACTATTTAGTTTTAAGCTTGGTATATTCTTTGGATTGTAGCACATTGTCAAGACATAAACTCTTTTGATATACTGCATACACAGTTGGAGTAGTGTTAGACCGTTTTTATTTTGCCAATGTGGAATTTTGGAAATTAACCTGTGACAAAATACTGTAACGTTAATTTGTTTAATGTTTTACGCTGATATTGTCTCATCTGGTGTGGTTTTGTGATGAAAGGTCAATCTCCTCTAGTGAAGTGTTCTAGTCCATTTTAAATACTCTCTAAAGAATGTTTTGCATTAACTGGAACTTTCGCTATGTAACTCTTTTTGCACAAATTCTCAGATTCTGTAGCCACTGCTGTTTGGGCTGCTCATTCTAGAGTTAGATCAAGCTGTCTACAGGCATCAACTCTGCTTTCTCTCCACAGATGCTGCCAGGCCTGCTGGGTTTTTCCAACAATTTCTGTTTCATTTCTGTTTTCCAGCAGTTCTTTCGGTTTTCTATCTGCAGGCTCTCCCGGAAGTTGGTGTTAGCTACTGAAACATGATCTTTCCAGGGCCTTATTTGTTCTTGAAGTGAAATATTAATCAAAAACTGTTGTGAGGTTGCCAAATATAATCAGTTTCTCATTGATCAAGGCCTTGGTGAATTTCTGCAGTGCACCTTGTGGATAGTTAATATTGCTGCCACTGAACCTCAGTGGTGGAGGAAGCGAATATTTGTGGATGTGGTACCAATCAAATGGGCTACTTTGTCCTGGATGGTGTCAAGTTTCTTGAGTCTTGTTAGAGCTGCACTCAATCTAGGCAAGTGGGGAGTATTGCATTACACACCTGACATGTGCCTCGTGAACAGGTTTCAGTAAACCAGAAAGCAAGTTATTCACTGCAGGATTGCTAGCTTCTGGCCTGCTCTTGTAGCCACAGTACTTACCTGGCTCATCCAATTCAGTTTCTAGTCAATAGTAACCCCCAGATTGTTGATAGTGGGAGATTTAGTGATGGCAATGCCATTGAATATCAAGGAGAAGTGGTTAGATCCTCCCTTGTTAGAGTTGTTCAGAGCTGATACATCTCAGGTTACATTTTAAAGACACTGTGATCCACATTCTAATGACCTTCCTCTATCTGTCTAATTCTGCCCACACTGTGTACTTTGAACTGCCCACTTTGTACATCATATGGGAAGGTTGCTCCAGGGTCATAAACCCAATTACATTACATAGAAAATATAGAAAACAGGTGCAGGAGTAGGCCATTTTCGGCCCTTTGAGCCTGCACCACCATTCAATATCATCATGGCTGATCATGCAATTTCAGTATCCCCCTCCCACTTTCTCTCCATACCCCTTGATCCCTGTAGCTGCAAGGGCCAACATCCAGCTCCCTTTTGAGTTTATCTAATGAACTGGCCCCAACAGCTTTCTGTCCGTAGAGAATTCCATAGGTTCACAACTGTCCGAGTGAAGAAATTCTTCTTCATCTCAGTGCTGAATGGCTTACTCCTTAGTCTTAGACTGTGGCCCCTAAATCTGGACTTCCCCAGCATCGGGAATATTCTTCCCTCATCTAGCCTGTCCTGTCCCATCAGGATTTTATAAAATTTCTATGAGATCCCCCCTCATTCTTCTAAATTTCAATGAGTACAAACCCAGTCGACCCAGTCTTCATATGTCAGTCCTGCCATCCCAGGAATCAGTCTGGTGAACATTTGCTGGACTCCCTCAATAGCAAGAATGTCCTTCCTCAGACTGTGCACAGTTCTTAAGGTGTGGCCTCACCTGGGCCCTGTATGAAACTTACAATGCAAACTTTTATCAATCTCAGCCTTGAATATGCTTGGCGAGACCATGCACACACCATGACAATGGATGAATGGATAACGCGCAACAATCATCAGACAGGGATGTTCCCTCCCAGTGGGGGAACGCTTCAGCGGTCAAGGACCTTCAGCCTCCCAGCAGACACCGCAACCTTGAAATCAAGATAGAGTCCATTTCTCATCTTGCCACACAGGCGAGGCAACGGAACTACATCACCTACATGCACAACAAGAACAGGAAACTGGAGAAACTTGGCATCACCATCAGCAGTAACCAAGCCTCTCTCGGTACCACGGTTGAAACCAGTACCACCACAGGGAAATTCATCATTAACCTTGTCTGACCACACCCTTCAACCAGGTGAAATCAAAGTTCTTAACAAAGGGCCCACTTTCTCTTCCATTACAAAAGTGGACCCCATTGATCTCACAGCAGACACAGAGGAATTCATCAGGCAAATGAGGATCTAGGAATTCTTCCACAAGCCCCAGCAGCAAGCCCAATGAGACAACCAATGAACTGGACAGAGAGATCCTCAGTGCAGCAACCAAAGAAGAAAGAGCCGTCAGGAAATGAGTTAACGTCAGATTCATTCACCGTGTTCACAAGATAACATAGAATGTCACCCAAGCACAACGTGATGCCATCCATGCTCTCAAGACCAATCACAACATTGTCATCAAACCAGCAGACAAAGGAGGATCCACCAACATACAGAATAGAATGGACTACTGCAAAGAAGCATAACAACAACTGAACAACCAGGAACACTACCTGCCAATCCGACCAAAGAACACACCTGTCAACTCAACAGACTGATCGAGACCTTTGATCCAGACCTTCAGAGTATCCTATGCACTTTCATCCTGCGTACTTCTCGCATTAGCGACTTCTACTGCCTTCTGATGATACACAAAGCCAACAAACTTGGACATCTCAGGCAACAGGACCCAGTGTGAGAACCTCTCTGGCTATGTCAAGGGCATCTTGAAACCTGTACAAGGAACCTTCAGTTTCTGTCGCAACACTACAGACTTCTTACAGAAACTCATCTGGACACTCCACTCATACCATTTGTGTGATTTTTCGATCGCTCTGCCGATTGATCTCTCTGCTATAAATTCTGTGCTCTCCACACTTCACCTGACAAAGAGGCAGCGCTCCAAAAATTTGTGATTTCAAATAAGCTTGTTGGACTATAACCTGGTGTTGTGTGATTTCTGACCTTGTCCAGCCCAGTCCAACACCAGCACTTCCACATCTTGAATGTACTCCATAATTGACCATCTACAATCCTCTGTGATACAGAATTCCAAAGATGCGCATCCCTCTGAGTGAAGAAATTTCTCCTCATCTCAAGTCTAAAATGATATACCCTTTATTGTGAGACAATGTTCATATTTAATTGGAGAAGTATGGGTATCTTGGAGAATTGTAGACCTTGAGGAGGCTACAGATATGGTGAGAGACAATGCCATGGAGAAACCTGTACACAACAATAAGTATTTTAATATTGTAGGTTACTTAATTGGAATCCAATATAGATCAGCGAGCACAGTAGGTAGTGGGTCAACAGGACTTGGTGTGAGTTAGGATTCAGGCAGCAAAGTTTTGGTTGAACCTAAGTTAGTGGAAGTTGAATGAGACTGGGAAGAAGTGTGTTGAAATAGTCAAATCTCCACTTCATTACCAAAGGTATGCTCAGTTCCTTTGACTTGCATTCTTAAGCAGTGCTAAGTAAGAGTGAGGTTTTATATATAGGATGTCTGCCAGGGCTGGCAAGAGTTCAGAATCTATTAAACCAGAAGGACTGATGAGCACTCAATACCTGAACCCTGGCAAACTGTTCACTGAGTCCAAGTTATTCATTCCCATTTACTTGGATATTTCAATTCACTGGATTTTCCTACTTGAATCTTTGTGGATTTGAGGGTTTACATTGTTCTCAGCACACTTGGTACCTTGTGGGTGGATAGATCTTTAATTAGAACACAAAGATCATGTTTTGCATATTAATTGAGCTGTGGATTTAAAATGTTGATTTTTATCAAGTGCTCTCACTGGAGAGCACTGACTGAGAATGTCGAGGGAAATTCTGCCTCAGTTCCCACACATTCCTCCAGGAACACACATTTTGAAAAATTTTCGATATGAGATCCATTCTGAAAGCTCCTGTGTTACATTGTTTCTGAAAGCACACATCCATGTATTCAGGCCATTCACCAAATAATAGCTCCTTTGGGCATTTACTATGAAGGAATAAACTCCTACTAAATGACACTAACCAATGTAACTGACATCCAGAATTAAGGTCAAGGGTGGTTTTCCAATAAAGTGGAGTTTGAGGATGGTGGATCTTTTGAATGGGGGAGCAGTTATAACTAAGTTTCCATTTTAAAATTGTACACCCTACCTAAATTTTGGTGTAATATTTCATTAGAATTTACAGAAAAGTGACAGAGCCAACAGAAGTGTGAGATACTGCCCCCAATAGGGAGTGTATGAAAATTTTACAATGGCCCCTGCTCCTTCCACTTGCAATGTATATGCCCAATGCCATTGTAAAGTGGTAGATAGTGCACTGCATGCATGACCCTCCCTCGAGATGTAGTGTATTTCATTAACATAATTAAATCAGTGCCATGTCCAATACTGGCATATCAAGTTGTGATCTTTCAGGCAATATTTTCAAAGTTAGACACAGACAAGCTGTTATGATGTCTGCTTCAACCGTATGATTTTGAAATTTGGACTGCAAACAATCAAGTCCCTCGCAAATACCTAATTGCAAACGATTATAGATGAGTGAATCTTACAGCCAACTGTGGATGCAGCACATCCCATTGTTTAAGGATGGAGCAACATCTAAAGACTCTTAGAGATAGTAGGAATTGCAGCTGCTGGAGAATCCGAGACAACAAGGTGTAGAGCTGGATGAACACAGCAGGCCAAGCAGCATCATAGGAGCAGAGAGGCTGACGTTTCGGGCCTAGACCCTTCATCAGAAATGGGGGAGGGGCAGGGGGTTCTGAAATAAATAGGAAGAGAGTGGGAGGCAGATAGAAGATGGATAGAGGAGAGGATAGGTGGAGAGGAAACAAACAGGTCGAAGAGGAGGGAATGGGGCCAGTAAAGGTGAGTGTAGGTAGGGAGTTGGGGGGGGTGATAGTTCAGTCCAGGGAGGACGGACAGGTCAAGGGGGCGGGATGAGGTTAGTCGGTAGGAGATGGAGGTGCGGCTTAAGGTGGGAGGAGGAGATAGGTGGGAGGAAGAACAGGTTAGGGAGGCAGGGACGAGCTGGACTGGTTTTGGGATGCGGTAGGGGGAGGGGAGATTTTGAAGCTTGTGAAATCCACATTGATACCATTGGGCTGCAGGGTTCCCAAGCGGAATATGAGTTGCTGTTCCTGCAACCTTCGGGTGGCATCGTTGTGGCACTGCAGGAGGCCCAGGATGGACATGTCGTCTGAGGAATGGGAGGGGGAGTTGAAATGGTTCGCAACTGGGAGGTGCAGTTGTTTATTGCGAACCGAGCGTAGGTGTTCTGCAAAGCGGTCCCCGAGCCTCCGCTTGGTTTCCCCGATGTAGAGGAAGTCACACCGGGTACAGCGGATGCAGTATACCACATTGGCAGATGTGCAGGTGAACATCTGCTTGATGTGGAATGTCTTCTTGGGGCCTGGGATGGGGGTGAGGGAGGAGGTATGGGGGCAGGTGTAGCACTTCCTGTGGTTGCAGGGAAAAGTGCCGGGTGTGGTGGAGCTGGAGGGGAGTGTGGAGCGGACAAGGGAGTCACGGAGAGAGTGGTCCCTCCGGAAAGCAGTCCTCAGTAAAGGGCTCACCTTTGTCCCCCTCCACCCACAGACGGTCAGTCCTCAGTAAAGGGCTCACCTTTGTCCCCCTCCACCCACAGACGGTCAGTCCTCAGTAAAGGGCTCACCTTTGTCCCCCTCCACCCACAGATCAACGAATACCGCTCACGCTTGGACATAGAGCAGTATTTCCGCCACCTCCGCCTCCACGCTTACTACTTCAACCGTGAACCTAACCCTCCCTCTACTGACCCCTTCTCCCGCTTCCAACACACCCCCTCCTCCCGGACACCAACCCAAGGCCTCCTACCCTCCCTCGACCTCTTCATCTCCAACTGCCGTCGAGACATCAATCGCCTCAACATCTCCACCCCTCTCACCCACTCCAACCTCTCCCCCGCAGAACGTGCAGCCCTCCGCTCCAATCCCAACCTCACCATAAAACCCGCGGACAAGGGAGGCGCAGTTGTAGTATGGCGCACTGACTTCTACATCGCCGAGGCCAGACGCCAACTCTCCGACACCTCCTCCTACCGCCCCCTTGATCATGACCCCACTCCTGAGCACCAAACCATCATCTCCCAAACCATCCACAACCTCATCACCTCAGGTGACCTCCCACCCACAGCCTCCAACCTCATCGTTCCCCAACCTCGCACTGCCCGCTTCTATCTCCTTCCCAAAATCCACAAACCTGAATGCCCTGGTCGACCCATTGTCTCCGCCTGCTCCTGCCCAACCGAACTGATCTCCAACTATCTAGACTCCATTTTCTCCCCCTTGGTCCAGGAACTCCCTACCTATGTCCGTGACACCACCCACGCCCTCCACCTCCTCCAGAACTTCCAATTCCCCGGTCCCCAACACCTCATCTTTACCATGGATGTCCAGTCCCTCTACACCTGCATTCCCCATGCAGATGGCCTTAAGGCCCTCCGCTTCTTCCTGTCCCGCAGGCCCGACCAGTCCCCCTCCACTGACACCCTCGTCCGCTTAGCCGAACTCGTCCTCACCCTCAACAACTTCTCTTTCAATTCCTCCCACTTCCTACAGACAAAGCGGATAGCCATGGGTACCCGCATGGGCCCAAGCTACGCCTGCCTCTTTGTAGGTTACGTGGAACAATCCCTCTTCTGTACCTACACCGGCCCTAAACCCCACCTCTTCCTCCGTTACATTGATGACTGTATCGGCGCCGCTCGTGCTCCCACGAGGAGCTCGAACAGTTCATCCACTTCACAACACCTTCCACCCCAACCTTAAGTTTACCTGGACCATCTCTAACACCTCTCTCCCCTTCCTGGACCTCTCTGTCTCCATATCGGGCAACCACCTAGAAACCGATATTCATTTCAAGCCCACCGACTCCCAC
>NW_025971455.1:0-10653 GCF_021869965.1 Rhincodon typus | reverse complement strand
TGGAGGAGGGATGAAGGAGGGAGGGAGAAAGGGAGGGGAGGAAGGAGGGAGGGAGAGAGCAGGAGGGAGGGAGGGAGGAGGGAGAACAGGGAGGGAGGAGGGGGGTAGAAGGGGAGGACGGGGAGGGGGAGGGAGGAGAGGAGGGGAGGAGGGGGTTGGAGGAGGGAGGAGGGGGAGGAAGGGAGAAGAGGAGAGGAGAGGAGAGTACGGGGGGGAATAGGTTATGAGATGGAAAGGGTGGGAAAGGAGGGGAAGGAGAGGGAACGGAAGAGGAAGGATAGGTTGAGGGTGGAAGAGGGAGGCCCTGACTAAAGCTCAGGTACATGTCAGATATTTCCTGCTCAGTGTATTTTTCCCCCTTCCTAATTCACACATTGTGTTTTTTTTGTCAGCTGCTGTTGGGCAGGGGGAGAAGTTTGTGATTCCCACTGGCACCAATGAAAGCAACTTCTCCCTCACTGACCCCATATCCCATCTTCTCCTCCCCTCCCCTCCCCCACTCACTGCCACCACCCCCCCAAATCTCCACAATGAAAGAAGTGCCGGGGGCATTAGAGGTTTCGCAGGTGTGTGACTGAACGATGAAAAGGGAAAAATCGATAGAGAAGGAAGTGCGTACAATGGAGGCCGCGATGTGAAGCTGGCTTGTGAGGCTCTGGTGGTTTTGTGTACCAGCTTTAATTCCCTCTTGTAAACCAGGCAGCCAGTTAAATGCAGAAGTCTGGGTTTGCAGCCTCCCTGCTGCCAAGTTAAACCAAAAGCTGGTTCTGTAATGAGGTGTTCCATGGATCTTTTTCTTTTCTTACATTTACAGAAGGATTTGCTGTCTCCTGTCGGAGCTTGAAAACAGTCAGTGATAGTGAACTTAGGAAACTGGATACACTCTGTCAGACAACAACAGCTTGGATTCTTATAGCACCGGGGAACCAGGCACACTCCATTGTACAAAAAATTCTTACATTCTTATAGCACCAGGGAACCAGGTACACTCCACTGTACAACAACAGCTTACTTTCATTTCGCACCAGGAAACCAGGTACACTCCGCCACACAACAACATCTTGCATTCGTTTAGCACCAGGGAACCAGATACATTCTGATGTACAACAATACAAACTCTGCTGTACCTGTTCCATCAGGCAGAAGATACAGAAGCTTAAACACATACCAAGAGATTCAAGAACAGCTTCTTCCTCACTGTTATTAGACAGCTGAATGAACTTCTCAAATTTTAAATCTAATGTTGATCTCACTCTTTGTGCACCTTCTCTGCAGCCGTAACTTTGTATTCCTCGCTCTGTTCTATCACTCTATGATCTGTATGATCTTGCATGTTATGATCTACCCGTACTACGTGCAAAACAAAACTTTTCACTGTACTTATGTACATGTGACAATAATAAATCAAATCAAATCATTGTCTGGTGTTTATCTAGCACCAGGGAACCAGTTATACTCAGCATAGGGTTATAGAGTTATAGAGATGTACAGCATGGAAACAGACCCTTTGCAACTCATCTATGCCGACCAGATATCCTAGATAAATCTAGTCCCATTTGCCAACATTTGGTCCATATCCATCTAAATCCTTCTTATTCATGTACCCATCAAGATGCCTTTGAAACGTTGTCATTATTACCAGCCTCCACCACTTCCTCTGGCAGCTCATTCCATACACTCATTAACCTCTGCGTGAAAAAGTTGCCCCTCAGGTTCATTTAAAAACTTTCCCCCCTCACCTTAAACCTATGCCCTCTCGTTTTTGACTCCTCCACCCCAGGGAAAAGACCTTGTCTATTTACCCTATCCATGTTCCTCATGATTTTATAAACCTCTGTAAGGTCACCCCTCAACCTCCAACCCTCCAGGGAAAGTAGCCCCAGTCTATTCGGCCTCTCCCTATGGCTCAAACCAGCAGTACAACATCTTCCATTCATCTAGCACCATTAACATCCATGTGTCACTTAGCCAAGATCGAACATCATACAGAAATTTGACACTAAGCCACACTGGGACGGGTGACCAAGGAACTGAGAGTCATACAGCACGGAAACAGACCCTTCGGTCCAACCAGTCCATTCTAAACATAATCCCAAAGTAAACTAGTCCCACCTGTTTTAATAAAGGTCTCTCTCCTCCTTGCTGATTTTAGTTCTGGGCACACGCGTGCGTGTCAGTGGGTGTCCGGGCATGCATGTGTGGGCACATCTGTGTGCGTCTGGACACATGCACACGTGTGTGTGTGTTTCCGAGCATGTGCGGGTAGGCCTTGGTGCACGTGTGTCTGTGCTTGTGTCTATCTGTCTGTCTAGGTGTGTGTAAGGCTGGGGACATGTATGTGTCTGGGCAAGTGTCTGGGTGTGTGTCTATCTGTCTGGCGTATGCATCTGGGTGCGTGTGCCTGGGTGCATGTGTACACGCGTGTGTCTGTCAGTGTGTGCATGTGCCTATGTGTGTGTGCCTGCATGTGTCCGTGTGTGTGTGTGTGTACATGCATGGGCGCGCGCGCGCGTGTGTGTGTGTGTGTGTGTGTGTGTGTGTGTGTGTGTGTGTGTGTGTGTGTGTGTGTGTCTGTCTGTCTGTCTGTCTGGGCATGCGAGGGGATGTGTGTCTGTCTGTCTGGGCGCACATGCGTGTGTATGCGTCTGTGTGTGTGCGCGCGCGCGTCAGGGTGTGTGCATGTGTGTCTGTCTGGGCAGGTGTGTGTCTGTCTGGGTGTGTGTGTGCGTCTGCGTGTACCTATGTCTATCTGGGCAGGTGCATGTGTCTGTCTGTGTGGGTGCGCGAGGGTGTGTGTGTTTCTCTGTCTGTGTGTGCGTGTGTTCTTATATCCATCTGGGCAGGTGTGTGTGTGTGTCTCTCTGTCTGTGTGTGCGTGTGCGTGTCTGTCTGTCAGGGTGTGTGCATACGATGAGCTGAACCAGCAATGTCCCGTACCCCCAGGCTTGGGCCTGGATGGGAGTTCACTTTCCTTTATCCCTCTGACAGGCAGCCTGGGAACATCCGTGCCATAAACCCAGTGAGGCAAATCATAGCGAGACCACCCCTAAAATTACAGTAATCACAGAGTCCGAAAGAAAGCAATGAATAAAGGAACTTGACTGATTCTGGTTTGGTGAAAAAAGATGTCTGGCTGTAGTAAATGTTTCACAGTATGTACAGCTCAAATTGCAGGAAACAGTTAAGGAGCAGTTACTCAGAACCGGTGTGTTGTAACCCACTGTGGCAAAGAAGAATATCTTACAGGAACGTCAATTACATTAAAAAGGTTTAAACCATTAAATGTGCAAGTCATCTCGGGAAGAGAGAGCGTGTATGTGCTC
Source organism: Rhincodon typus (assembly GCF_021869965.1). Lineage (NCBI taxonomy): Eukaryota > Metazoa > Chordata > Chondrichthyes > Orectolobiformes > Rhincodontidae > Rhincodon > Rhincodon typus. The sequence goes on along the minus strand of NW_025971455.1, from coordinate 7,330 downwards.
TCTCTCTTAGCTTCCAGCCTGGGCTGTGTTCAGCTGATTATTCCTTTTACTGTTCACTGGCCAATCACTTCGCCTTTTGTTATTAAAGTCAGAAATCACACGACGCCAGGTTATAGTCCAACAGGTTATTAAAACCTCGAGTGTTGGCTCTCTCCCAAGACCAGTTGAACCTGATTGGCAGGGCCAGGATTCTAACCCGCCCATAAAACCATGATCATTCTACCTTGCCTTTCACAGACTGAGCACAGCAACACCGGCAGAGAGTCAGTGATCCCCAGCTGATCTCAGTGTCGGGGGGCATCTTCGCTCTGATTTCCACCCGAGAGGCAATTCAACCTGTGAACACCGTCTTCCCTCCTTCACAAGGTTTGGACAGTGAGCCTGGTGAAAGGTCATGACCACGTTAAGGAGGAAGCTGGTGGTGGTTGGCGATGGTGGCTGTGGTAAGACCAGCCTGTTGTTTGTCCTGAGCAAAGACGAGTTCCCCGAAGGTTATGTCCCTACCATCTTCGACACCTACGTGGCGGATATCATGGTTGATGAGAGGTTGGTGGAGCTGGCGCTGTGGGACACGGCTGGTCAGGAGGACTATGACCGCCTACGGCCCCTGTCCTACCCTGACACCGACGTCATCCTCATCTGCTTCTCCGTGGACAGCCCCGACTCGCTGAGGAACATTCCGGACAAGTGGATGCCCGAGGTCAGGCACTTCTGCCCCGGTGTGCCAGTGGTACTGGCGGGTAACAAGAAGGACCTGAGGAGTGACCAGCGAGTGTGGAAGGAGCTGGCCCGGAGCAAGAAGGAGCCTATCCGGTGGGAAGAGGGCCAGGCCGTGGCTGAGAGGATCGGGGCCTACCATTACCTGGAATGCTCAGCCAAGACCAAGGAAGGCGTCTGGGAGGTGTTTGAAACCGCCACCAGGGCCACCTTGAAAGCCTCGAGGATGGGATGTTTCAGCTGCCGGTGCTCCCTGCTTTAAGACAAACTCCCTGAAACCGGCCAACAATCCAGCAACGTGTCTGAGCAGCAACACGGCTCTAACCGAGGGGTGGGGGGAGAAATATAGATCGCTCGGAGGAAAGGTGGTTGGGGGGGCGGGGGGGGGAGGGGGGGGATCTACCACGCTGCAGCATTCCACACTGTGGCTCAGTGGAAAGTGCACTTGCCTCTGAGCTACAAAGTTACAGGTTCAAGTCCCACTCCAAACAGACTTCAGCACAACCTCCAGGCAATGCAGCAAGTGGTAACTTTCGGGTAAGACGTAAAAGACAGATCCCAGCCCCGGTGGATGGGGGGAGGAATCAGCTCTCCGCCCCACTTTGAAGAAGACCAGCGAGGATCGTTCATATCTTTGCTGCTTGTGGCAGCTTGCTGTGCTGGATGCCACACAGTTTCCAACAACACAACAGAGACTACATTTTATAAAAGTACTTCACTGACTATAAAACTGCACTGGATGGCCTGAGGTTGGGGAAGGCGCTATATAAATGCATGTAAATTTCTGTTTCTTTTTGACAAACACTCCAAGTGGCCTGAAATCCTGCACTTTTGAAGATGTATTCTGTCGACTCCAGATGACTATGTTATTGTTCAGTAGGCGTACAAATTTACTTATGACCTACATTTTCCGGTAAAGGGTCAGACCAGCTGTATTTTCTACGCTGTAATCTCACATGTTCCTCTCTGCCAGCACTGAGTAAGTGGAAAACCTCTCGGTATTTCTTCGGGTACTTTCCCTTGTTTATGAAAGGCGAGTAAGTTTGCAACAATTAGATCACTCAATTGATTAATTACCAGTTCATGCAAGAAAAAAATCACATTTAATCTTGCGCATTGCTTACGGAGTAAGGGCTGTGGTTGGCGTTGGGGGATTCCAGGTCAGTGCAATGGGTCCTTCGTGGTTAAACATTCGCCTGTTTACTTTCGCTGAGATAGCAGCATTTTCCATGAACATTTACTCCAATCGGTTTCAGAATGCCCACCTGCACAGGTTTCCTGGGAACATTCACTGGATTTTTATCCAGATTTGCAATGAATCTTTCAAAATCTCCCCATTTGCACTACTTCACTGACTGTGGATTGTTGAAATCTGTGGGTGCGTTGCTACGAAATACTTTGAATAAATAAACTGCTCGGTTGAAGCAAACTGTTTAAATACTTTTTTGAGTCAATGATTTTTTTTGGAATAGATTTTCTCCTCAAGGAAATAACAGAATATCAGATTAAAATGGCTCACTAACACACAGGACACGAACAGCAAAGATTTGAATGATAGACCTGTCTTGGACATAATTGCACCATTTGAGAGAGAGGCTCAAAAAAAGTGACTGGTTTTAATTCTCCAAACTTTTTGTGAGTGCAGTCATGGTTGCTCAGCCAGCACCCAGCTCAAAAAGCCAGAGCACGCACATCAACAGTCACGTGACCGCGTCTTCTCAAGAACTCAGCAGCATTCTGATCTAGGGTGGGAGGTTGACGGTTCATGGCCCACTCTAGATCCAATTAAAACAGATAATCTCATTGAAGTACCGTGGGAGGACTGCACTGTCAGGGGCGCTGGATTTCAGATGGAGGTATTAAACTGCGGTCTTGGGTGAACGCTGTAAAAACCATATTTACTTTGTCCCCCAATGAAAACTGGAAGAATTGATGTTTTAGACATTGTCCATGTAGCAGAGAGTTTATCATCTGACCTTTTGGAGTTTAAAGGTCAAACCTGGAACAGTATTGTGCTTTACGTAATGTTTACCAAAGATCAAGTGACCTGTGGAAAAGCAGAGCTGTTTTGGGAGAGACACGATGGATTTGTTAACTTTTGCTCTAGTCAAACTGCTGGAAGAAGCATTGGATTGCAGATTGCCCCAAAACAGCTTTGGTAGGTTTTTCTAAACTCTGTTTTGCTACAGTTTGAAAAGAGTCTCTCCGCCTCTCTCTCCTGGAAAAGAAAAATGCTTACAGTTGAGGAGAATTTTGCAAGGAAGCAGTGCTCTTGTTCTACCAATCCCTCTCTTTCTCGTGGTGAGTAAAAAACACAACAGTAACTCAACACAAGACCCAGGTCTAACTGACTGACCACCCGTGATGAGGATTTGCCTTATCCTGTGTCCTAAGGCAATGTGATCTCACTGACAGACACTGAAAGGACTGTGAGAAAGTCACTACATTTTACCCTTGTGGTTTGTACTCTTGCTACAAGATTTCTTTACCAGTCTATTTTCCCTACTCATAACAACTCTTCAGAGCTGTATGTCCCATCTTGTCCAGTCTATGTATCAATGTGTTTGGGATTAAAGGGTACAGGAGTAGTTAATAACCTGTTTTACCACATGTTAAAGACTGAGTTTGTTCATAATAAAAATGTTTCTTTATTTATTGATGAAACTGGGTGGAAGTGACAATTTTGTCCGAGTTAACAACAAAAATAAAACAATTTAGCCTGTCCTACAGACACAGGAACAACAGTAGGCCTATTGGCCCTTTGAGCCTGCTGTGCCATTGAATGAGATCGCCGCTGATCTGATTTTAACCAGAACTCTACATTCCTGCATATCCCCGATTATCTTTCATCCCCATTGGTTTTCAGGAATCTACCTATCTCTGCCTTAAAAATATTCAAAGATTCAGCAGCCATTGCCTTTTGAGGATGGGAATTCCAAAGACACTCAGCCCTCAGAGAGAAACAAAAAGTTTCCTCATCCCGGTGGCTCGACTGAGCATCTGCTGTTTGGGAACATTTCCTTGATTGGTCCGGTTTGATCCCAGCGCACTGCTCCTGTTGAAGTTACAGCAACGTGAACAAAACTGTCACCAAAGACCCTAGGACACTCTTTCAAAGTGAAGCAGGGCAGCTATCTTTATGGTGCCCTGACCGAGCCATTCCCCTCATCCAACAACCAAAACAAACCGATCAACTTGTTCAGAGGTAGTAAGAACTGCCGATGCTGGAGTCAGAGATAACACACAGTGTGGAGCTGGAGGAGCACAGCAGGCCAGGCAGTAGGTTTCGGGTCGGGACCCTTCACTTTCCTGCTCCTCTGATGCTGCCTGGCCTGCTGTGTTCCTCCAGATCAATTTGTTCGGTTGCTTTGGGGAGCTGGTGTTTAAACATAACGCATTGGCTGACACACACACAGGTTGTGGAAACTCTGCAAGATCTGCTTTCACTCTGAACAGGCAGCACCATTCACAGTGATCAAAACAACAGCTGCTGTGATAAACTGGAGATTTGTAGACCCCACATTAAAATGGACCTTGTGGGTTCTACTGATGGAGTACCAGACCAAGACAGCATGTACTCTCACAGAAGAACGGTCTGTTCATTACATAGACTTTTTCCTAGGGTGGAGGTAGCTTTTACGAGGGGACATAGTTTTAAAGTGAAAGGAGGTAGATATCGGGGAGATGTCAGAGGTAGGTTCTTTACTCAGAGAGTGGTAGGGGCGTAGAATGCATTGCCGGAGAGGGTAGTGGAGTTGGCCTCATTAGGGGCATTTAAGCAGCTATTAGATAGGCATATGAATGATAGTATAAGGTAGTGTTGGAGGTTAGATAGACCTTAGGTTTAGGGTAAAAGTTCGGCACAACATCGTGGGCCGAAGGGCCTGTACTGTGCTGTACTGTTCTATATTCTATGTTCAAGTGGCTGTTGAATGCTCTTGCTGTTCGTTGTAGTTGATGAGGACAGTTATACTGCTCCTCAGGGGAATCAGTCACATCTTAGAACACAGGAGCAAGTAACGAGATTGAGGGGGTTGGGAAGAGAGAGAGAGAGAGAAAGGGAGAGACAGAGGAAGTTGGGGGGGCAGAGAGAGGGGCTAGGAACAAAGTCTGCTGATTGCTCTTGTCTACCAGATCAGCTCAGAGTGCACTCTGTGTAGATTAATCCAGACTAACCATAAAATAGAAGGTTCAGTCCCTCGTGTGTTTACTGGCCTCAGCCGGTGCGGTACCTGACATGAGCAAAAGAAGAGGCAGCAGGTGGAGGGTACAATAAGAAACTGAGTTCCAAGACCAGAGAGCTGTCGAGTGACCTCATGATAATGGTTATTTATTGAGGACAGGACATAGCCGACCATAAGCTCTCAAAATAAATCATCAACATCCACTGGTACAGGTCAGACATAATGAATGACTACATGCATCTTATATAGCACCATGAAACCCTATCCCAATAAAATATTCCAGTATCTCAGTGGACAACATGGTGACTCAGTTGTTAGCCAGGGACCCAGGTTTGACTCCCCGCCTCGGGCGACTGTCTGTGTGGAGTTTGCACATTCTCCCCGTGTCTGTGTGGGTTCCCTCTGGGTGCTCCAGTTTCCTCCCACAGTCTAAAGAATGTGCAGGTTGGGTGGATTGGGAATGGGAAATGCAGGGTTAGCATAGGGGGCTGGGTCTGGGTAGGAAGCTCTGAGGAGGGTCAGTGTGAACCCGTTGGGCTGGATGGCCTTTTTCCATTCTGTAGGGACTTGAGAAATCACCACTCCACATCACAACGCTTCATCAGCCAATTAGAAATGTAACCATGGTCAGCACTGACAATACTGGGCCTGGATGCACAGCTCCGCTCTCCTGCTTCTCCCATCTTTTGGGGATGGCAACCCAGGATAGGTTATGTGGTCATTCCGGGGCAACTGGAATGATTGTCTTCGAGGTTCTGGTGATGTCAGGAAACCTGGCTGTCATAACCCTCCACACACCAGCTACAACCTTCCGGAGAACATGGAGCCCAGGGTGTCAGAACAGGAACTCAATGTGGGGAGGGGAGGGAGAGAAAGAAAGAACGAAAGAACAAAAGAAAGCGCAAAGTTGGGGGGGGAGGAGTAGGAGGGTCAGAATAGGTGTAATTGAGGGGGTGTGAAGGAGATTCATCAGGGATAGAGCATTTCAGCAGGTTAATGTCGGGTTGTTTTCTCTGGAACAGAGAAGGTTGAGGGAAGATGTGATAGTCATCATAGAATTCCAACAGTGTGGAAGCAGGCCACTTGGCCCATTGAATCCACACCGAAACGCCGAAGAGCATCTCACCCTTCCCTGTAACGTTGTATTTCCCATGGCTACCCTCCACATCCCTGGACACTATAGATAATTTAGAATGGCCAATCCACCTAACCTGCATATTTTTGGACTGTGGGAGGAAACCGTAGCATCCCGTGGAAACTGACACAAACACAGGGAAAACATACAAACTCCACACAGACAGTCGCCCGAGGCTGGAATCGAACCCGAGTCCCTGGCACTGTGAGGCAGCAATGCTAACCACTGAGCCACCATGTCCCCCTAACCACTGACCCACCATGCTCTGTATAAGGTGTATAAGATTGAGGGGCAATGGACAGGGTGGATGGATGGCAGCTGTTCCCCTTAGTTGAAGGGTCAGTAATGACGGGGGCATAATTTTAACATGAACAAAGGGAGGTGGTTTCGGGGGGATTTGAGGAAAAGCTTTTTAAAACACTGAGTGGTGGGGTCTGGAATGCACAGGCTGGGAGGGTAGTGGAGGTGGGAGACCTCACAACCTTTAAACAGTACTTAGACGAGTAATTAAGTGTCGTAACATTCAAGACTATGGGCCTAGTGCAAGCAAGCAAGGCTAGCGTTAGTATATTTTTGACAGTACAGATGTGATGGATCAAATAGCCCTCTTTGTTCAGCTGCATCCACATTAAACCATTCCCCCGCCATCACAAGGTGCAATATTGAGGGGTTTCCAGAAAGTGTAGAAGTACAGGTGTGGAGAATGGTGTTGGTTCTCTGCTCTATTGGGACAAGCAAACCACCAGATAACCCAACCGCTCCATCTCCAGGATCCGAGCTGCCTTTTGGTCCTGACAGAGCCAGGCCACTTCATCAGCACCAGGGTGACTGCTCTGTCATTTCCACAAAGCCTTTCAACTCTTTTCTCGCCCTGACAATCCAGCTCCAATCCTTATCCTGGGTCACGGTTCCTAGATGAGCTACAATGCCCACTCTACAAACCCAGACAGTGAGTACGAAGGGCACTCTGAGGCAAGCCTTGACCCCCCGCTGTGAACGGTACACTTCAGCCATTCACAAAGTTCTACAACATCAAAAAAGACCATTCAATCATTTCTGTGTGGGTTGGCCCATTGTCGAGCTATCCAATGAGTCCATCTTCCATTAGTGCTGAAAATTCTTCCCTGTTCAAGTAGTTATCCAATTTCCATTTTAAATAACTGTAAAATCTATTTTCACCACTTTTTCAAGCACAAAATTCCACACAGTAACAAGCGGCCATGTAAGAAACAAATTTTTCTCTCCCGTAAGGGGTTTTTCTCACACACTCTCACACATCTGTGCCCCTTTAGTT
>NW_025971454.1:0-10655 GCF_021869965.1 Rhincodon typus | reverse complement strand
ACCAAATACCACAACTTTTGATCTGGTTAGTTTAAAATGCTTATTGTAGCGAGTTAAACTCTTCAGAATACCAAAACCTGAATTTTACCTTATGACTGTAGTTTTGATGATGGTTTGTCTAACATTCTTATTTGATTGAGAGAAGCATTTCAGAAGTCAAAAATCTCAACTTCACCAAATGACTCAACTTTTGATGTTGTTTTGAATAACGTGCTTAATTCAGCGAGATAAAATTATCAGAATACTAAAATCTCAACTTCACCAAAGGACCAAGCTTATGATGCTGATTTGACTAAAATTCTTATTTCAGTGAGATAATCACTTCAGAAGTCAATAATTCCCTACTTCACCGAATGATTTAAATGTTGATGCTATTTTGAAAAACATGCTTATTTCATAAAGATAAGCACTTCAGAAGACCAAAATCTGAACTTCTCCAAATGACTCATGTTTTGATGTTGGTTGGACGAACATGTTTATTTCAGCGATTGAAGCACTTGAGAAGGCTCAGATGTCAACTTCACCAAATGACTCAACTTTTGATGCTGTTTGTAATAAAATGCTTACTGCAGCGAGTTAAGCTCTGCAGTCGACCAAAATCTGAACTTCACCGAATGACTCAAGTTTTGATGTTGGTTTGACGAACGTGCTTATTTCGTGAGATAAGCACTTCAGAAATCAAAAATATCAACATTACCAATTGATTCAACTTTTGATGAACTTTTGACTAACGTGCTTTTTTCAGCGAGATAAGCATATCAGAAGACTAAAATCTGACCTTCACCAGATGACCTAACTTTTGATGTTGGTTAAATTAAAATGCTTATTACACGAGTTAAGCACCTCCAAAGGCAAAAATATGAACTTCACCAAATGGCACAATTTTTTATGTTCGTTTGACTAACAGGCTTTTTTCAGCGAGTTAAGCACTTCAGAAGATCAAAATCTCAACTTCACCAAATGTCTCCAGTTTTGATGTTGCTTTGACCAACATGCTTATTTAACTCAGACAAGCACTTCAGAAGATCAATATATCACTTCAGCAAAAATGTTAGTTTTTGATGTTCGTTTGAATGACATGCTTATTTCATGATATAAGCACTTCAGAAGTCAAAAATCTGAACTTCAGCAAATGACTCAACTTTAGATGTTGTTTTGACTAACACGCTTATGTGAGTGAGATAAGCACTTCAGAATGCAAAAATCTCAACCTCACCAAATGACATAATTTTTGATGCTGTTTGCATTAAAATTTTTATTTCAGCGAGATTAGCACTTCAGAAGACAAAAATCTGAACTTCACCAAATGACTCAATTTTTGATGTTCATTTGACTAACATGCTCATTTCAGCGAGTTAAGCACATCAGAAGTCAAAAATCCCAACTTCACCAAATGATTTAAATGTTGATGCTGTTTTGACAAACATGCTTTTTTTACTTAGTTAACCACTTCAGAAAACCAAAATCTGAACTTTACCAAATGACTCAAGTTTTGATGTTGGTTTTACTAACATACTCATTTGAGTGAGATAAGCACTTCAGAAATCAAAAGTTTCAACTTCACCAAATGACTCAACTTCTGATGTTGTTTTGACTCAACGTGCTTATTTCAGCGAGATAAGCATATCAGAAGACTAAAATCTCACCTGCACCAGATGACCAAACTTTTCATGCTCGTTAAATTAAGATGCCTCTTTCAGCGAGTGAAGCAACTCAGAATCGACAAATCTAAACTTCACCAAATGACACAATTTTTTTATGTTCGTTTGACTAACATGATTATTTCAGCGAGTCTCGCACTTCAGAAGATCAAAATCTCAACTTCCCCAAATGACTCAACTTTTGATGTTGTTTTGACTAACGTGTTGAATTTAGCGAGATAAGCATATCCCAAGTCCAAAGTCTCAATTTCACCAAGACACTCAACTTTTGATGCTGGTTTGACCAGAACGCTTACTTCAGCGAGATAAGCATAACAGAATACAAAACTCTCAACTTCACTAAAGGACCTAACTGTTGATGCTGATTTGAGTAAAATGCTTATTTGAGTGAGATAAGCACTTCAGAAGTGAAAAATCTCAACTTCACCAAATGACTTATTTTTTAACCCTGTTTTGACTAACATGCTTATTTCACTCAGTTAACCACTTCAGAACACCTAAATCTGAACTTCACCAAATGACTCAACTTTTGATATTGTTTTGACTCAACGTTCTTATTTCAGCGAGATAAGCATATCAGAAGACTAAAATCCCGCCTTCACCAGATGACTTCACTTTTGATGCTGGTTAAATTAAAATGCTTCTTTCAGAGAGTTAAGCAACTCAGAAGACAAAAATCTGAACTTCACCAAATGACGCAATTTTTTATGTACGTTTGACTAACATGCTTATTTCAGCGAGTTTAACACTTCAGAAGATCAAAATCTCAACTTCACCAAAAAACTCAACTTTTGATGTTGTTTTGACTGACGTCGTTATTTCAGGGAGATAAACATATCTGAAGACCAAAGTCTCAATTCAACCAAGACACTCAACTTTTGATGCTGGTTTGACTAAAATGCTTATTTCAGCGAGATAAGCAGATCAGAAGACTAAAATCTCAACTTCACCAAAGGACCTAACTTTTGATGCTGATTTGACTAAAATGCTTATTTCACTGAGATAAGCACTTCAGAAGACCAAAATCTGAAAATCACCAAATGACTCAAGTTTTGATGTTGGTTTGACACAATGCTTATTTCCGTGATTTTAGCATTTCAGAGGCTAAAACCTCAACTTCACCAAATGACTCAACTTTTGATGCTGCTTGGAATAAAATGCTTATTTCAGCGAGTTAAGCTCTACAGTAGACCAAAATCTGAACTTCACCAGATGACTCAAGTTTTGATGTTGGTTTGACTAACTTGCTTATTTCAGTGAGATAAGCACTTCAGAAATAAATAATCTCAACTTCAGCAAAGGACCTTACTTATGATGCTGATTTGACTAAAATTCTTATTTCAGAGATAAGCACTTCAGAAGTCAAAAATTTCAATTTCACCAAATGACTAAATTTTTAATGCTATTTTGACTAACATGCTTAATTCAGTAAGATAAGCACTTCAGAAAACAAAATTCTGAACTTTATCAAATGACTCAAGTTTTGATGTTGGTTTGACTAACATGCTTATTTCTGCGATTGAAGCACATGAGAAGGCTCAGATGTCAACTTCACCAAATGACTCAACTTTTGATGCTGTTTGTAATAAAATGCTAACTGCAGCGAGTTAAGCTCTGCAGTGGACCAAAATCTGAACTTCACCAAATGACTCAAGTTTTGATGTTGGTTTGAGTAAAGTGCTTATTTCGTGAGACAAGCACTTCAGAAATCAAAAACATCAACTTCACCAATTGACTCAACTTTTGATGTTGTTTTGACTAACGTGCTTATTTCATTGAGATATGCTCTGCAGAAGACCAAAATCTCAACTTCAATAAGAAACTCAATTTTTGATGCTGTTTTAACAACATGCTTACTTCAGTGAGATAAGCAAATCAGAAGACCAAAATCTGAACTTCACTAAATGACTCAAATTTTGATGATGGATTGATTAACAGGCTTACTGCCGTGAAGTAAGCACTTCAGAAATGAAGAATCTCGACCTCACCAAATGACTCAACTTTTGATGTTGTTTTGAGTAACATGCATATTTGAGTGAGATAAGCACTTCAGAAGGCCCAAATTTGAACTTCACCAAATGACTCAACTTTTAACGTTCCTTTGACTAACATGCTTTTTTTCAGCGAGTTCAGCAGTTCAGAAGGCTGAAATGTCGACTTCACCAAATGACTCAACTTATAATGTTGTTTTGAATAACATGCATATTTGAGTGAGATAAGCACTTCTGAAGGCAAAAATCTCAACTTCACCAGATGACTTAATTTTCGATGCTGGTTGTATTAAAATGCTTATTTCAGGGAGTCAAGCACTTCAGTAGACAGAGATCTGAACTTCATCAAACGGCTCAATTTTTGATGTTGTTTTGACTGACGTTCTTATTTCAGTCAGATAAGCATATCAGAAGTCCAAAATCGCAACTTCACCAAAACACTCAACTTTTGATGCTGGTCAGACTAAAATGCTTATTTCAGTGAGATAAGCACCTTCGAAGTCAAAAATGTCAATTTCACCAATTGGCTTATTTTTTTTCTGCTGTTTTGACAAACATGCTTATTTCAGTGAGACAAACACTTCAGAAAACCAAAATCTGACCTTCACATAATGACTCAAGTTTTGTTGTTGGTTTGACTGACTGATTATTTGAGTGAGATAAGCACTTCAGAAGTCAAAATTCCAACTTCACCAAAGGACCTAACTCTGGACGGTGGTTGAATTAAAATGCTTATTTCAGTGAGTTAAGTACTTCAGAAATCAAAAATCTCACCTTCACCATCTGACTTATTTTTTGATGCTGTTTTGACTAACATGCTTATTTATCAGATAAGCATTTCAGAAGACGAATACCTTACTTCACCAAGTGAAGTTTTTTTATGTTAGTTTGAATGATATGCTTATTTGATTGAGAGAACCATTTCAGATGTCAAAAATCTCGACTTCACCAAATGACACAACGTTTGATGCTGGTTTGACGAACATGCTTATTTCAGTGAGATGAGCACTGCAGAGGTCAAAAATCTCAACTTCATCAAATGACTTGATGTTTGATGCTGGTTGGACAAAAATGTTTATTTCAGTGAGTTTAGCACGTGAGAAGACTAAAATCTGAACTTTACCAAATGACTCAATTTTTATTCTTGTTTTGAATAACATGCTTATTTGAGTGAGATAACCACTTCAAAAGTCAAAAATCTCAACTTCACCAAATGACTCAACTTTTGACGTTGTTTTGAATAACATGCTTATTTCAGCGAGTTAATGAATTCAGAAGGCAAAAATCTCAACTTTACCAAATGACCTAATTTTAAATGCTGTTGGATTAAAATGATTACTTCAGCGAGTTACGCACTTCAGAAGACCAAAATCTGAACTTCACCAAATGACTCAAGTTCTTCTGTTGGTTTGACTAACATGCTTATTTGACTGAGATAAGCACTTCAGATGACAGAAATCTCAACTTTACCAAATGACTCCACTTTAGATGTTGTTTTGACTCACATGCTTATTTGAGTGAGAAAAGCAATTCAGAAGTCAAAAATCTCAAATTCATCTAAGGACATAATTTTTGATGTTAGTTTGTCTAACATGCTTACTTGAGTCGGATAAGCATTTCAGAAGTCAAAAATCTCAACTTCACCAAATGACTTAATTTTTCATGCTGTTTTGACTCACATGCTTATTTCACTCAGATAAGCACTTAAGAAGACCAAGATCTGAACTTCACCAAGTGACTCAAGTTTTGATGTTCGTTAGACTAACATGCTTACTTGAGTCAGATAAGCACTTCAGAAGTCAAAAATCTCAACTTCACCAAATAACTTAATTTTTAATGCTGTTTTGATTAAAATGCTTATTTCAGTGAGATAAGCACTTCACAAAACTAAAATCCGAACTTTACTAAATGACTCAACTTTTGATGCTGGTTGGAATAAAATGCTTATTTCAGCGTGCTATGCTCTTCAGTAGACCAAAATCTGAACTTCTCCAAATGACTCAAGTTTTGATGTTGGTTTGCCAAACATGATTATTTGAGTGAGATGAGCACTTAATTTTTGATGCAGTTTTGACTAACATGCTTATTTAAGTCAGATATGCACTTCAGAAGACCAATGTCTCACTTCACCATGAATGATAGATTTGATGTTGGTTTGAATGACATCCGTATTTCATGAGGTAAGCACTTCAGAAGATCATAGTCTCAACTTCACAAAATTGATTCAACTTTTGATGTTATTTTGACTAACATGCTTATTTCAGTAAGCACTTGAGAAGACTAAAGTCTAAACGTCAGAAGCGACTCAATTTTTAATGTTGTTTGAACGAACATGCTTATTTGAGTCAGATAAGGACTTCAGAAGACAAAAATCTGAAATTCACAAAATGATTCAACTTTTGATGTTAGTTTGTCTAACTTGCTCATTTCCACGAGTTAACCACTTCAGAAGATCAAAATCTCAACTTCACCAAATGACACAACTTTTGATGTTGTTTCGACTAACGTGCTTATTTCAGCGAGTTAAGAACTTCAGAAGGCTAAAATGCCAACTTGACCAAATGACACAACTTTTGATGCTTGTTTGACTTAAATGCTTATTTCAGTGAGATGAGCACTACAAAAGTCAAAAATCTCTACTGCATCAAATGACTTGATTCTTGATGCTGGTTCGACGAAAATGTTTATTTCAGTGAGTTAAGCATACCAGAAGACCAAAATCTAAACTTCAACCAGACACTTAACTTTTTATGCTGTTTTGACAAAGTGTTTATTTCAGTGAGATAAGCACTACAGAAGACCAAAATCTGAACTTCACTAAATGACTCAAATTTTGACGTTGGATTGACTAACAGGCTTCCTCCAGTGAAATAAACACTTCAGAAGTGAAGAATCTCGACTTCACCAAATGACTCAACTTATGATGTTGTTTTGAATAACATGCATATTTGAGTGATATCAGTACTTCAGAAGGCCAAAGTAAGATCTTCCCCAAATGAATCAAGCACTGATGTTGGTTAGACTAACATGCTTACTGAAGTGATATAAGCACTTCAGAAGTCAAAAATCTCAAGTTCACCAATTGACTTCAATTTTAATGCTGTTTCGACGAACAGGCTTCTTCCAGTGAAATACGCACTTCAGAAGTGAAGAATCTCGACTTCACCAAATGGCTCAACTTTTGAGGCTGGTTAAATTAAAATGCTTATTTCAGCGAGTTAAGCACCTCAGAAGACCAAAATCTGAACTTCACCAAATAATTCAAGTTTTGATGTTGGTTAGACTAACATGCTTATTTCAGCGATTTAAGCACTTCAGAAGTCAAAAGTCTCAATGACAACAAATGACTTAATTTTTAATGCTGTTTTGACTAACATGTTTATTTCACTCAGATAAGCACATCAGAAGACTAATACCTGAACTTCGCCAAATGAGTTAGTCTTTGACGTTGGTTTAAATGACATGCTTATTTCATTGAGATAAGCACTTCAGAAGATCAAAATCTCAACTTCACCAAATGACGCAACTTTTGATGTTGTTTTAATTAACGTGCTTCTTTCAGCGAGATAAGCATCGCCGAAGAACAAAATCTGAACTTCACCAAATGACTCAAATTTTGATGTTGTTTTTACGAACAGGCTTCCTCCAGTGAAATAAGCACTTCAGAATTGAAGAATGTCAACTTGACCAAATGACTCAAGTTTTCATGTTGTTTTGAGTAACATACATATTTGAGTGAGATAAGCACGTCAGAAAATCAAAGTCTCAACTTCACCAACTGACTCAACTTTTGATGTTGTTTTGACGAACATGCTTACTTCAGCGAGTTAAGCTCTTCAGAAGACTAAAATCTCGACATCACCAAATGACTCAACTTTTGATGCTCTTTGGATTAAAATGCTTCTTTCAGCGAGTTAAGCACTTCAGAAGTCCAAAATCTGAACTTCACAAAATGACTCAAATTTCGATGTTTCTTTGACTAACATTCTTATTTGAGTGAGGTAAGCACATCAGCAGATATGAATTTGAACATCACCAAATGATTCAACTTTTGATGTTGTTTTGACGAGCGTGCTTATTTCAGCGAGATAAGCATATCAGCAGACTAAAATCTGACCTTCACCAGATGACCTAACTTTTCATGCTGGTTAAATTAAAATGCTCATTTCAGCGAGTTCAGCACCTCAGAAGACAAAAATCTGAACTTCACCAAATGACTCTATTTTTGATGTTAGTTTGACTAACATGCTCATTTCAGCGAGTTAAGCACTTCAGTTGATCAATATCTCAACTTCACCAAATGCCACAACTTTTGATATTATTTTGACCAGCGTGCTTATTTCAGCGAGATAAGCATAGCAGAAGACCAAAATCTCAACTTCAACAAGACACTCAACTCTTGACGCTATTTTGACTGACATGCTTATTCCAGTGGAAAAGTACTTCAGAAGACCAAAATCTGAACTTCACTAAATGGTTAGAATTTTGATGTTGGACTGACTAACAGTCTTCTTCCAGTGAAACAAGCACTTCAGAAGTGAAGATTCTCGACTACACCAAATGACTCAACTTTTGATGTTGTTTTGAGTAACATGCATATTTGAGTGAGACAAGCACGTCAGAAATCAAAAATCTCAACTTCACCAAATGATTCATCTTTTGATGTTGTTTTGACTAACGTGCTTATTTCAGTGAGATAAGCATATCCGAAGACCAAAATCTCAACTTCACCAAATGACCCAAGTTTTGATGTTGGTTTGACTAACATTCTTATTTGAGTCTGAGAAGCACTTCAGAAGTCAAAAATCTCAACTTCACCAAATGTCTCAACTTTTGATTTTGGTTTGACGAACATGCTTATTTCAGCGATTAAAGCACATCAGAATTCAAAAATCTCAACTGCATCAAACGACTTAATTATTGATGCTGTTTTGACTCACACGCTTATTTAACTCAGAAAGTTCGGAAGACCAGTATCTCAACTTCACCAAATGTGTTGATTTTTGACGTTGGTTTGAATGACATGTTCTTTTCTTTGAGATAAGCACGGCTAAAGATCAAAATCTGAACTTCACCAAATGACTCACCTTTTGATGTTGTTTTGACTAACGTGCATATTTGAGTGAGATAAGCACTTCAGAAGGCAAAAATCTCAACTTCACCAAATGACATAATTTTTGATGCTGGCAGGATTAAAATTCTTATTTCAATGAGATAAGCACTTCAGAAGACAAAAATCTGAACTTCACCAAATGACTCAATTTTTGATATTCGTTTGACTAACATGCTCATTTCAGCGAGTTAAGCACTTCAGAAGATCAAAATCTCAACTTCACCAAATGACACAACTTTTGATATTGTTCTGACTAACGTGCTTATTTCAGCGAGATAAGCATAGCAGAATGCCAAAATCTCAACTTCAACAAGACACTCAAAATTTTATTCTGTTTTGACAACATGCTTATTTCAGCGAGATCAGCACTTCAGAAAACCAAAATCTGAACTTCACCAAAGGACCTAACTTTGGACGCTGTTTGGACTAAATGCTTATTTCAGTGAGATAGCACTTCAGAAATCAAAAACCTCAACTTCACCATCTGACTTAGTTTTTGATGCAGTTTTGACCAACATGCTGATTTAACTCAGATAAGCACCTCAGAAGACCAATGTCTCACTTCACCAAAAATGTTAGTTTTTGATTTTAGTTTTAATGACATGCTTACTTCAGCGAGTCAAGCTCTTCAGAAGGCTAAAATCTCAACTTCACCAAATGACACAACTTTTGATGCTGGTTGGTTTAAAATGCTTATTTCAGCGAGTTAAGTTCTTCAGAACAACAATACCTGAACTTCACCAAACGAATCTGGTTTTGATGATGGTTTGACGAACATGCTTATTTGAGTGAGATAATCATTTCAGAAATCAAAAATCTCAACTTCACCAAATGACTGAACTTTTGATGCTGGTTGGATTAAAATGTTTCTTTCAAAGAGTTATGCAATTCAGAATTGCAAAATCAAATGAGTTGTTTTTTGATGTTGGTTTGAATGACATGTTGATTTCATTGAGTTAAGCACGTCAGAAGATCAAAACCCTAACTTCACCAAACGACTTTTTTTTTTTGCTGTTTGGATTATAATGCTTGTTATAGCAAGTTAAGCACATCAGTAGACCAAGATCTGCACTCCACCAAATGACTCAATTTTTGTTGTTGTTTTGACTAACGTGCTTATTTCAGTCAGACCAGCATATCAGAAACCAAAATCGCAACTTCACCAAAACACTCAACTTTTGATGCTGGTGTGACTAAAATGCTTATTTCAGTGAAGTAAGGACTTCAGAAGTCAAAAATCTCAACTTCAACAAATGGCTGAATTTTTTATGCGGTTTTGACTAACATGCTTACTTCACTCAGATAAGCTCTTCAGAAGACCAAAATCTAAACTTCAACAAATGACCCAAGTTTTGATGTTGTTTAGACTAACTTACGTATTCGAGTGAGATAAACAGTTCAGAAGTCAAAAATCTCAACTTGAATAAATGATTTCATTTTTAATGCTTTGTTTACGAACATGCTTACTTCAGTGAGATAAGCACTTCAGAAAACCAAAATCTGAACTTCACCAAATGACTCATGTTTTGATGTTGGTTTGACGAAAATGATTATGTCAGCGATTTAAGCACTTCAGAAAGCGAAAATCCGATCTTCACCAAACGACTCAACTTTTGATGCTGGTTGGAATAAAATGCTCATTTCAGCGAGTTAAGCTCTTCAGTCGAACAAAACCTGAACTTCACCAAATGACCGTAGTTTTGATGATGGTTTGATTAACATGTTTATTTGATTGAGAAAAGCATTTCAAATGTAAAAAAATCTCAACTTCACCAAATGACTCAACTTTTGACGTTGTTTTGACTAATGTGCTTATTTCAGCGAGATAAACATAACAGAAGATTGAAATCTCAACTTCACCAAAGGACATAAATTTTGATGCTGGTTTGA
>NW_025971453.1:0-10655 GCF_021869965.1 Rhincodon typus | reverse complement strand
CTATGATGCTGCTTGGCCTGCTGTGTTCATCCAGCCCTGCACCTTGTTGTATCCGATCTCCCTGATGGCTCAGAAGCATGCAAGTATAGTCTTGTGCAAATGAGAGATGCCTTTGGTGTTTTTTGTTGGATACAGTCAAAATCCAATGTTTGCTTGTTTTCTTCATATGCTATCACACAGAACCGAACTGCGTTTGTGACTATATGTATAATATATTTTTATTTGTTTATGAATGAAGTATATTTTTGAAAAATAAAAGTCAGAGTTGTAAATGACAAATACTGGTCCGGCGTGTTTTTTTTTCTCTACGAAGTGGAACGCCAGCGTGTCTGGTGCGTTCATCTTCAAGTACTACTGCTTTCCATAGACTCCCCACGGTGTGGAAACAGGCCATTCGGCCCAACGAGTCCTCACTGACCCTCCAAAGAGCATCCCACCCATACCCATCTGCCTACCCCTGGAACCCTGCATTTATCATGGCTAACGCACCTAACCTACACATCCCTGAACACTCTGGGTAATTTAGCATGGCCAATCCATCTCACCTTAACATCTTTGGACTGTGGGAGGAAACCCACACAGACACGGAGAGAACGCGCAAACTCTCATTGTTTTATCCCTGGGAGGCAATCAACATTATTAGGAGTAGGCGAAAAAATGGAATTGGAAACAGAAACAGATCATGACGATCTGATTGAATAGCAGAGGAGGCTTAAGGTTATGAATGGCGTCCTTCCGCTCCTAATATGTTTGGCTGTATCTCTAAGACTTCCATTTAAAAAAAAGCCTTGCAGCATGTGAACAGAAATTGGAATCTTTGTAAAAAAAAATTGGAGTGACAATAGAAACCGTGTGAAGTGTAAGAAATACTTTAATGCCTGGCAGACGAGTAATTCACTGAAAGAACGCCTTTAACAAGACAGTAGGATTGGGAGGAGCTATCAGGTCTGGACATGATGCAGTATTTATAGTGGAAGCGATGGAGTTTAAAGCACAAGTTTAAATTATTCAAGCCGGTAGTTACGGTCTGCCTGCTAACGACAAATTGCTGCAGTTTTACGGAAGAGAATCGCTGCCAGTTCTCCCGCTGTCACTAACATGCGGGATTACGATGAAATCACCGCTTTTCTCGGACAATGGGGACCCTTCCAGAAAATTATCTTCTTCCTTTTGAGCATCAGCGTCTTTCCCAATGGTTTCTGCGGAATGTCCATAGTTTTTGTCGGGGATATTCCTGAACATCGCTGTTTCATTCCCGGGAATCTCAACCTCAGTGAAGCGTGGATGAAACGGACTATCCCTCTGGAACAAGCCAAGGGGAAACTCCAGTACAGCAAATGTAGACGGTACCGGTTGGATGTGATCAGGAATCTTTCGGAGATATTTCCTGACCCAGATTCCGTCAATATTTCTGAGGTGGAACAGGAGCCCTGTTTGGATGGATGGGTGTACAGTAAGGATCAGTACATCTCCACCATCGTCAGCGAGGTAAGCGACTGAAGGACTCATAGGGCTCACAGAGACCACAGTTCATAACAGTTTTTTTTACTGAAACTAAGATATTTACATTTTACGAAAACAAATGGCAGGCGCATCTAAATTTAAAAAAAAACGTGACCGACATTTGCAATTCAATATGTTATGTAACTTAGGGCCGTATTTAAACGTTTAGCTTCCGGTTTTGTATTTGAATTATAAGTTGTTTCTTTCTTTATGGAAATAACTTGCCCGTCCAGTCTTTTTGTTTTGAGATTTAATCCAATTAATGTCTTTCAAACATCACGTCAACTGATCAGGCAGCGAACCAGCAAGCTCACATTTGTCTCAAATATAGCAAAGGAAATGTCTGAAAAACAATTTTGATTGAGCTAGCCGGTTCAGGGAGCAGTGAGCGGTCGTGAATGAGCTGTCCGGGGGAACCGGCTAGGGAGTCATAGCATCAGCAGGTTTTAGAAAGATTTGTTCAAATGTCTGAAATACATGGATGGAAGGTTTGGAAAACGAATATTGAGGTAACATATTTTATAGATACTGGCGTGGTACTTTCCGACATCATCTCTCTAGTAAGTTTTTGTATTTGCCATCTCTACCGAGGAAGAGTTGTTTGAAGTTAATTTGCTGCCCATCAATTCTCTTTTTGTTTCAGAGACAATCTCTTTTTGTATTTGCTTTGTCTTTGATCCATCTCGTGATCAGGGCTGGAGGATACTTCACTACACAATATTTACAGATGAGACACTGTTCTTAGATAAGAAGATTTATTGCATGACAACAACTTCATTTTTCAGGCACGTTGACTAGGAACGTGCAAAACTGGTTTGTTCGCTATAAAAGCCGCAGTAGATCCTTGGGTGAAATACTTCTCGGGACCTGAACAGCCGTAGGCTATGAGATAACAAGGTGTGGAGCTGGATGAACACAGCAGGCCAAGCAGCATCAGAGGAGCAGGAAGGCTGACGTTTCGGGCCTAGACCCTTCAGGCTATGGTGAGATTTACAGCGGAATCACGCAGGGAGCCCTGTGAGGCCTAACTTGACACCACCAGAAACTCATTGTCTTGTGCATCTGCTGGATGGTGGGCGCAAATTTCTCACCCAGCAGCAGTGAATTGCTGATTGCGGGGCATTACAGTTTGTTAAATAACTTATTCACTCCATGTTGCCTCCGTGTTGCTCAGCACCAAACAGCACTCTGGGTATGACCCATACTGGCCAATTACAGACATCCCTTATGAGTGGATATTAGTATCCTACTTTTGCCAACCTTTCATGAACCTCTTGACACGTCTCCAGCCCACTAGCAGGTCACTTGGGAAGCAAAATGCTGTACTGCAACCTTCATCAGCCTTGAATATTGAAAGGGTGCTGCATGGTCATTTTGCACAGATTGGACCAGGCTGCCCCTTAGGGCTGCTGGCTTGCTGTCTAGAGGCTCACTCACTTAGTGCCTACCTGCATGCTCATAGCATCCACACCTGTTGTCATATTGGTGCTTCAGCCAGAGCCAAAGGATATCAATAGCACTGAAATGAGATGCTCTTTTCTGTTTGTCAGTCAGGATCTGTCTGGGACTGGGGGCCTTTTTTTCTGCATGGCATGCTGAGATGTCATCTAACACCTACAGCATGTGCCAGCTGCTTGCATGGCAAACTCTCTGCACGTTTATTCAACCAACTTATCATGTTGGATGTGGGTGGGAGCGGGTTCATACTCCAGTCAGTGGGAGTGGTAGGGGATGCTGTCAGTGATCCAGGCACCGTCAGCCACATGCACAGTCTACACACCGTCCAGGAGCAAAGGGCACAATCAATTGTCTGTTTGGGTCAGGCATGGTCAGGAGATATGCCCAACTGCAGTCCAGGGAATAGTCAATGGGCAGTCCTGTGGGTCCATCACAGGCCGACAGGGGAATATCATATTATCCATAACGGAACAGCAAAGAGAGCAGTCAGGGATCTATCAGTCATGCCTGGCAGATATTCATCAAAGTCGGTTGGAGGTCTCGGGAAAATACAGTCCTGGGACAGATCAGTGCATTGTAAAGATTTTTATTTTTCTGAACTTTCGCTTTGTGGACTAAAAGTGGGAAAGGACTGCTTTAGAGCCAAGGATTGTGAAAGGAACACTTTCTAAAAAAAAGGGGACTGAAATTCATTGAAATGATGTTCACCCTGCTTCTTTGTTCAAGCAGTGAGAGGTTGTCTACAGACAGGCTGGCACCAAGGACTGTGTACAAAGTAAGATTCAGCCAGCACAAGTTGCTGATTGGTTTGTGGAGTTGTGACTAGCAATGGCTGAAAAAGCCACCTGCCCACCAGCTACTATGTGGATGCCTCCTGGGTAGCTGGAAGGTTTGTGGGTGTGAATGATTTTGCCAGAAGGGAAGGTGGCATGTCTCTGCAGAAGAAAAGACCTGAAGCCTAAAGAAAGTCGGTTATTTTGTTCCATCACTTGCTGAGAGATGTTGCTTTTAACTGATAAATCAGTAACTTTATAATTTGTGAATCAGTCACTCTGTGCTTCCTGCAATGAGGTGGAAATTACCTGGAGAGAAAAAGAAAGATTGAAGAATAGCAAATTCTGGCAAGCTCAAGGATCATCTCAGCGAACCCTGCGGACAGGACCATTGAAATGCCTTCTGTTTTTGTTCCGTTCACCGTGGCTTATTGTCAGTGTCTGTATGTATGGCAAGGTGGTTTTAGAAGTGAATTAGAGTTTCACTAGTCCAGTATAGTCCAGCTATACATCAACAGTTCATAGATTCTAGCTACAGCTAGACAACCAATTTAGTATCATAGATTCAAACTGTGCAGGGGAAGCCTTTTGGCCTATGAGGTCTACTCTTTATTTGTAGTATCCTTCCAAGATACATGATGGAAAATCTGGAAATAATATGGTTTTTCAGTAACTGTATATCTTACTGTGAACTGTTGTTTACTTGAAGTTCTCGGGAGATACTGGACTCACTAGTGCTTCAGTAAATTAAAATCTAGCTCCTAGTTTGACAGGACCTGAAAATGGTAATCCAATAAGGCATCCTTCACATTTGGATTGAGGCAATGATTCTTGACAAGTGGACTGTTGGGTAAAAATCATAGACCAGCCTGTTCTCACAGTGATAAGCAAACATGTTCTGACAGATTTCACGAAACAACAATCAGTATCCAGAAATGTGACTGATTTGTTTCTTTATCCTAGTGAGAAAGGAATGTCTTGGTTTAAATAAAAGCATGTTACCGGCAAGGCTACATTTATTTCCAATCTCTTGTTGACTTGAGAAGGTGTGGACTTTCCTGCTGCTGATCTAAGCAACACAGCTTAACAGCTGCTGAGGCAATGTCAGAATGCAGATGATAAGGGTCTGGAAGTACTCAGATCAAGCTGGATGAGGCCAACATCATTCCCTCCCTAATAAATATTATTGAAGCAGATGAGTTTTTAAAAACAATTTAACAGTTTTGCAATCCATTTTGTTGATACCAGCTTTTCATCTCATTTTTCAAATTTTTCAAAAACATTTGTTCAAACTTCATGGTGGGACTTGAAATCTGTGTTTCTTTTATAATAATGGTCCAGAACCTTGAATTATTAGCTCAATAGCATAAACACTACATGACTAGACCATAGCACAAACATTTACCTGCCCAGTATCAACATACTGGAGGTTATCATTGACCAAAAAGCAAACTGGACTTGCTATATGAACACAGTGATAAAAGAACCAGTCAGTGGCTAGGAATCCTGCAGCATGTAACTCACTGTTGACTCCCCAAAGCCTGTCCATCTACAAGACACAAGTCAGGAGTGTGATGGAATACTTCCCTGGATGATTGAAGCTCCAACAACATTAAAGAAGCCTTACAACATCCAGGATAAAGCAGCCCCCCTGACTGGCACCACATTCACAAACATCCACTCTGTCCACTGCTGATGCTCATGAGCAGCAGTGTGTACCATCTACGAGATACACTGCGGAAATTCATCGAGGCTTCTTACACAGCACCTTCTAAACCACAACATTCCTAGCCACTGACTGGTTCTTTTATCACTGTCTTCATACAGCATGTCCAGTTTGCTTTTTGGTCAATGATAACCTCCAGTATGTTGATACTGGGCAGGTAAATATTTGTGCTATGGTCTAGTCATGTGGTGTTTATGCTATTGAAAAGGGCAAGGACAGCAAATACATGGGGACACCACCACCTGAAAGTTTCCCCTCCAAACCACTCATTATCCTAACTTGAAAGTATATTATCATTCCTTCAGTGTTGCTGGGTCCAAATTCTGAAACTCCCTCACTAATAGCATTTTGCGTCTGCCTACATTAAATTGATTGCAGCAGTTTAAGAAGGCAGCTCCCAATCATCTTTTCAAGGGCATCTAGAGATGGACAATAAATACTAGCTCAGCCAGGAATGTCCACATCCAATGATGATTTTGTTTTGAAACATTATTTATTGTTAAATGACATATTCAGTGAACGATGTATCAGGTTTTCAAATTTAAATTCAACACATTTTTTCCATTTCTCTTAAATATTTTCCACTCAATAAGCTACATTGCAGAATTGAAGCCTATTAAATAAATGGGGCAGTGGCAACATGGGTATGAATTGGCTAAAGGATAAGAAGAAAAGAACAGTTCTATTGGTGAACAGCCATTATTTGACATGGACGAAGGTATACAGTGGATTTCTCCAGGATCAATACTTGGACAATAGCTTTTATGATACATGATAATTGGATGTGGATATAAAGAATGTAATTTCAATTTTGCACATGACGCAGTTAAGGAGTGGAGTTAACAGTGGGGAGGGTGGTGTTTGCAAGACAACAGAGACAGCTATTGGAATAGGTAGAATTGAGGCAGATGAAATTTGATGCAGAGACATGCAAAGTGATACATTCTTTAGAATGAAGAAAGGCAATATAAGCCAAACAAGAATGGTATCATGGTGACTATGTTACTGGAAGAGTAATACATGGGACTAGACTAATATTTTGAATTTGATTAATTGATAACATTTATAATTAAAAACTTAGCTCAGAAATCATAATCATGAAGATGCTGAATTGCAGGAGAATACTGGATTGCTGGAAAAAAATCTATCTGCTTCACTAATGCCCTATTAGTGAAAGAAATTTGCCGTCCTTCCCTGGTTTGACTGATGTGATTCTAAGCTCTCAGTAATGCTAAAATGCAATGTGGTTGATTCTTATAAACCTCTGAAATTTCCAAGCCTGTTTTCCCTTTCACCACTCCTGGATCAAAATTCTGAAAATGCATTCCTTCAAGCACTTTGTGCTCTTACAGCACATGGGCTGCCACAATTCTAAAAGGCCACTCATTACCATTTTCACAAGGACAGTTGGACGTGGGCAATAAATGTTGGTCTCAGAAGCAATGGACATGATGCAAGCATTGCTAAAACAGAGTAAGTGGTGCACTTTTAGGGAGGGGTGGGGAGAAGGCATGAACAGAGACATCTGAGAGTATATGTGGGGAAATCATTTGCATTTGGCAGGAGAGGTTGAGTTAATGTTTCTAGTTTTAATAATGGATTTTTTGCCAAGATCTGTTTGGTAGCACAGAACTTAAACATTATGAAAAAGTGGCACAAACTCAAAGCTTTGCATCCTGCACTCATTAAAACAAGAATGAAAGAAACCAAACTTGGAAATGGAATGGCAATTCACACTGCATGAAAAGAGGATTCTGATTGTTCATAATTGGCCAACTTCTCATGCTGTATAAATTGTTCTTTTTTTCAAGTTGGTTTCTTGTGTCCTAGTCCTGAGGAGGGCAAAATGAAAAGCTTCAATGTCTCTTTTGACAATGTTTAGATTCTGCACTGTCGTAAAAGATGGGAGGATAAGTAGAACAAAGGGGAAGATCATAGAAAAGTTGGAAGATAATAAAGGTTGGAGATCGAAGGTGTCATATAATGAAAAACAAAGGGAGTGGTAATGGTTGAAGAGAAGAAAAAAAGGTCATTGGACCAGAGTATAAATAAAAACAAGCGCTGGAGAAAATCCGTGGGTTGAACAGCATCTGTAGAGAGAGAAATTAAGTCAATGCTTCAAGTCTTGTATGACTGGTCTTCAAATTTTTCCCAATAGGTGGTAATAGCAGAATAAAGGTCAACTCTGATTAAAAGCAAAAAAAAAGTACATACTGAGGGGCAAAATCAATGGATAACAAGAGTTCAGGGTCTGAAGTTTTTGATTTCAGTGTTTGGTCCCAAATACTCTAAAGTGCCTGAACAGAAAATGAGATGCTCCATAATCCTCCATAACTACCCACCTTATAGTTCCCCCAGTAATTTTGTTCTGTCAGATCCATCTTTGCAACCTATTCCTGCCCCACTTGAGCATATTTCTCACTTTCTTGAATCTGTTTTCTTCCATTGCCCAGCCTTTCCAAACCTATACTTGATACGTTGCTGATAGTGACCTAATAATCAATCATTCATAAATTACTGTCATATAATTTATTTGAAACAGTAAAACACATTTAAAGTTATGATGCAGATATTACAATGAAGCAACTGATTTTTGTATATACAGCTTGCAAATCCACAGCTGATGTCTGTGAAGTAAAGTTGCAATATTGTATACACAACTTGCCCCTCCTTTCAAAAGAAAACCATTTACAATAACAAGAGAGTCTCTAAAATGCATAAGTGGTTTGCCAAAACTTCAAACCTTGTTTCACTGCTATTGCTTGGAGATGTTGTTTGTTGCCCACAGGCAATAGTGATATTGTCTGTCATGCATTTTGTTTTCAGGGCCTGGTGCATGATGGAACAGGATTGAGAGATGGTTGGCAAACTGGAACAGATCTGGTTTGTCCTTAGATTCAGTCTAATTGTTGGACCATCATGTTTATGGACCTAATAAGGTCTCCGTTCTCAGCATATTTTTGTCACCTCAGCTGGTTGCGAGGTATTTTCTGTGGGATCCTAAATGTAAACTTGTTATCTGACATGTAATTTTGGCAAATCTGACCCCATATTTGTTATCATGCACATTTGCCATCCTCTTTTTCAGTTTTGCAAACTTCTCCATAGAATCCCTACAGTGTGGAAGCAGGCCATTCGGCCCATTGCGTCCACACTGACCCTCCAAAGAGCATCACACCCAGACCCATCTACTACCCTGTATTTCCCATGGCTAACCCACCCAGCCTGCATATCCCTGGATACTATGGGCAATTTAGCATGGCCAATTCGCCTAACCCGCACATCTTTGGACTCTGGGAAGAAACCAGAGCACCTGAAGAAAACCCATGCAGACACAGGGAGAATGTCTGTGTGGACTTTACACAGTCGCCCAAGGCTGGAATCGAACCTGTGTCCCTGGCATTGTGAAGTAGCAGTGCTAACTGCCAAGCCATGTGCCACCCTGTCCAGCTTTAAAGAGTATTTGGAATACACTGATCTGCCAAACATGAACTCTGGTGTTGATGGAATGATTGCACTCAGAAGTGTTACTCTGAAATGTTGCATTGCAATGCGTAGATCTTGCTTGCTATGCCTGAATTTGAGCATTATATTTTTAACTGCATATCCTGCATTCAGCTATACTGTTAGACATGGGATATTATGGAAAAGAAGTAGTGTGAGTAATACTCAATTTTTTCACACATCCTAGAATGGTATACTAATAAATTATGAATGATTATTTGCAGTAATCTCTCTATAGGAGGAGAATAAGTGGAAAATGGAGCTTCAAAAATGCGTGACTTATTGTGCATTTGATAAATAATGGCATAATTTGTAAAGTAGTCAACAATGGTGATATAGTCATTTTCAACCTTTCTCATGTCCATGGAAGTGATCTTGGACCAAGGACCTGCATGGATGTCAGGTGGTATCAATGAACCTTTGCTAAAAATGCATATATCCTTGACATGCTTCGCAGTCTGGAACAAGTACTTCAATGTCACAACTGATACCTGGCCAGGATGCTGACACTCTTGCAAGTCTTCTTGTTTGGTCTCTGCCTGTATGTCAGTGATGAAGAGTATCAGGTTGCAAAGATTTGGATATGGGGATAATCTATCTCCAGGGGTTTGCCTCCCTGGAGTTATAAAATTGCTTTTGCTGACTGGTCCAGTGCTTCAAAGAGACACTGGTAGTTCTCCTGCCGAAGGAAAGCCAAGTCCTTTTTCAATAATTACCTGATGAAAGTGATGAAGACTTTTAAACAAATTTGGGAGTTGTGTGTCCACAAGAAATTGAAGAGACCTGGACATCTTTGAAGATTGTCTTTGTCTTTGTCTTGAGGAATTGGCATGGCTTTTATGTCCTCTGTTTTACTTGGCTCACACTGGAGTAACTAGAACCGAGAAAGTTGATTATTGACACTCTGATGTGACAGGTTTGACTGTTGAAACCAGTCCTGGTATAGTGGATGTAATACCTTCCATGTGATCTTGCTAGAACTCCTGGCTAATGCATGATCTGATGGAGAGTAATTGAAAACTGTAATGTCTGAATGGAGTACAGAATACAGTGAACTCCTGTAGTACAACTTGTATTGACCTGTAACCATGCTTGACATCAGACCTCAAGAAGAATTTCAATCCTGCAAATCTCAGATTTAGCTCTTTTGAAGTGAATTTTTTTTTAAGATTGCTATTTCAAAGCTGCATTTTAAGCATCATGGATCAAGATATACTCTCAAAGATCCTTATCTTTCTGTACTCTTGTGCACTTTTTTTAATGATTCTTTCACACTCCATCTTGTCCAGCTCAAACGTCAATTTGTCTTTTAAGTGGATTCTGCATTTGTGTGGTGGATTAATAAACAGACTTGTGTTCTCTTGTTAAAGTACAATATTGTAGCTTTCTTTATACTGCCAATATTAAAACATGCTTTGATTTTCAATGTTGAATCATTTAATTGAAGCGATTGGCAAAGTTTCTGGTGGGATTGTGACTCGGATGAGGTTATGGCATACTGGTATAGTTGCGTAGCTGGTCCAGCAGTGTTTACAATTCTGTGATGTTTAGACCGATTGTATGCCAGCACTATTGATTGCATTTTTGGAAAAGGTGAAGCATTGTATGCTGAGATAGCAAGGTGTAGAGCTGGATGAGCACAGCAGGCCAAGCAGCATCAGAGGAGCAGGAAGGCTGACGTTTCGGGCCCT
>NW_025971452.1:1200-10658 GCF_021869965.1 Rhincodon typus | reverse complement strand
GTCCGTCCTCCCTGGACTGACCTATCCCCTCCCTAACTCCCCACCTCCACTCGCCTTTACTGGCCCCATCCCCACCTCTTCGACCTGTTTGTTTCCTCTCCACCTATCTTCTCCTCTATCCATCTTCTATCCGCCTCCCACTCTCTCCTTATTTATTTCAGAACCCCCTTCCCCTCCCCCTTTTCTGAAGAAGGGTCTAGGCCCGAAACGTCAGCCTCTCTGCTCCTATGATGCTGCTTGGCCTGCTGTGTTCATCCAGCCCTGCATCTTGTCTCGGATTCTCCAGCATCTGCAGTTCCTACTATCTCAGAGCACAGTACCTGTACGGTCCTCATTTGTTTCAGGAAGTGTAGTTAACCTGCAAAGACATTGGACAAGTTTAGTGCATGCAGACTGTTAAAGAAGCAACAAGTACCTGTGTGGTTGGAGCTCAAAGAGTTCCATTTTTTTTTAACAGCACTGTGTTCCTAAGTGGGCATTCCTTAAAAGTGGAGTCCCAGGTAGATGGGATAGTGAAGAAGGTGTTTGGTATGCGTGCCTTTATTGATCAGTACATTGAGTATTGGAGTTGGGAGGCCATATTGCGGCTGTACAGAACATCGGTGAGGCCACATTTCGAAAACTGTGTTCAATTTTGGTTTCACTGCAATATGAAGGATGTTAAACATGAAACAGTTCGGAAAAGATTTAGAAGGACTTTGCCATGATTGGAAGGTTTGAGCTGTAGTGAGAGGCTGAATAAGTTAGGGCTATTTTCCCTGCAGTGTCAGAGGCTGAGGGCTGACCTTTTCAAGTTTACAACATCATGAGGGACATAGACAGGGTGAACAACCAAGGTTTTTTCCCCAGGGTAGGGGAATCCAAAACTGGAGGACATATGTTTAAGTTGAGAGGGGAAAGATTCAAGAGGGACCTAAGGGGCAATTTTTTCATGCAGAGGGTGGTGCATGTCTGGAACGAGCTGCCGGTGGAGGCTGGTACAAGCACATTTGAAGGCATCTGGAGGGGTTTAGAAGGATATGGGCAAAATACTGGTAAATGGGACTAATTTAAGATATCTGGTTGGCATGGACGAGTTAGACTGAAGAATCTGTTTCCGTGCTGTGTAGCTCTATGACTCTATGCAGTACTTATTTAGCTTCGCTGCCATATCTTTATTTCCTAATTATAAATTCCCCTGTTTCTGCTGTAATGGATTCAGATTTGTCCTTGCTAATCATCTCCATTTTTATTTTCTCAGAAGTTTTTAACAACCCTTTATTGTTTTTGTTTTGTCACGTACCGAAATACAGTGAAAAGCTTTGTTTACGAGCGGTACAGGCAGATCACAGCAAGCAAAGGATGTACATATCAAAAAGACTTAAAGGTATACAGGTTACATTGCAAGGTTTGAGGCTACAGTCCATTCAACAATCTAATAACAGCCAGAAAGAAGCTGTTCCTGAATCTGCTTGTGCATGTTTTCAGGCTTCTCTGTCTTCTGCCTGACAGAAGAGATTGTAGGAGATCATTACCAGGGGGCGATGGGTCTTTGATGTTGGCTGCCTTTCTGTGGCAGTGAGCTATGTAAATAGAGTCCATGGATGGAAGGTTGGCTTCCGTGATGGTCTGGGCTGTGCACACAACCTTCTGTAGTTTCTTATGGTCCTGGGCAGAACAGTAACCATACCAGGCTGTTATGCACCTGGACAGTATGCTTTCAATGGTGCATTCGTAGAAGTTGGTGAGGGACCATGGGGGCGTGTTCTCCTTTCCTTCTGAAGTTGATGATTAGTTCTTTAGTTTTGCCGACATTGAGAGACAGATTGTTTTCATTGCACCACGTCACCAAGCCCTCTATCTCCCGTCTGTATTTT
The DNA here is from genome assembly GCF_021869965.1 of Rhincodon typus. Lineage (NCBI taxonomy): Eukaryota > Metazoa > Chordata > Chondrichthyes > Orectolobiformes > Rhincodontidae > Rhincodon > Rhincodon typus. The sequence goes on along the minus strand of NW_025971452.1, from coordinate 8,802 downwards.
GACTTGTCGTTAGCTATCCGTCCTGCTATGTTGGTGTTGTTGGCAAACTTGTAGATGGCGTTGGTTCAGAATTTGTTAACAGTTGTGTGTGAAAAAGGGAGTACAGTAAGGGCCTGAGGCCACATCCGTGGGGGGCTCCAGTGATGAGTGTTATTGTGGAGGGGGTGCAGTTACCTATCCTCACTGATTGCGGGCTGTGGGTCAGAAAGCTGAGAATCCAATTGCAGAGGGTGGAGCTGAGACCAAAGTCATGCAGTTTTGAGATCAGTCTGGAGGGGTTAATGGTGTTGAAGGTGGAGCTGTAGTCAACAAGCAGGAGTCTGATGTAGGTGTCTTTGTTGTCCAGATGTTCCAGGGATGAGTGCAGGGCCAGGGATATGGCATCCTCTATCGATCTGTTATGACAGTAGGCAAACTGTAGGGGATCTATTCTATTCTCTCTTTCTTTCTTTATAAGTTTTTGGTCCTCCTTTTGACTGCTAAAGTCCTCCCAATCCTCACACTTGTAATTTTAGAAGCCTAACCCTTTGAACAAATAATATTCGTAACTTCACTTGTCAGCATTGTATTCTTTTTTTAGTTTGGGTGATTTTGCTGAAAGAAATGTATGAATCATTAATTCTTTAAATACTGTCCAAACCTTCTAATACATTTTTCCAATCCACCACAATCATCCTTATTCACATATCTTCACAATTACTCTGTTTAGATAAAACACGATTGTTTCAAATGGAAAATCACTTTTTTTGTTCTTGTTTGTCAGGTTCACTTGATAGAATGGGGACAAGGTCAATTGGAGCTAGTGTCAATCTGATTTTTAAATGCAGTGAGACCTTTTTAAGTTTTAAAATTAACTGTAAGTCACTATTGTCGTCACAGATTTGTAATAATTGTCCAGAAAGCATCAGCTCTGTCTCTCGAATACAGTATTAATGCTAGAGTAATGAGTTTCATGTACTTTGCCTATAAATGATGAACTGCACTCCACAAACTATGCATTTTGGGTCACTAGACTCGAAACGTTAACTCATTTTTTTCCCTCACAGATGCTGCCAGACCTGCAGAGCTTTTCCAGCAACTTTGTTTTTGTTCCTGATTTACAGCATCCACAGTTCTTTCGGTTTTTATTAACTATGCGTTGTACGTGCTTTCTGCCCCTCTTCCTCCCAATTATTAATTCACTGGGAAGAGACAGTAATCTAACTGAGTATTAGTTCAATTAAAAATTTGTTAGTGTACTTTTTTTGTTTTGTAATTATCATTACATAGCAGAGGTGGGAGGAAGAACTGACTTGAATAGGCGGAGAATATTAGAGCATGGAGTTAGTTTGTGAGGACATACCATTTTATTTATAGACAAATGGCACCTTTCTTTAAATTTAAAGTGCTTTGAGAAGAGATTTTGGGTTTTAACTAGTGTAAAATGGGTTTGGCTAGAACTTGATACCAAAGTAGAAAGGGTAATCCTAAGTTTCATTGACTTGATGATCCATGCTACATAAGAGGGAAAGGGATTGACTCGACCATGCTGTTTACAAATGTGCGACCACATAAGCTTTTGTTAATCACGAATAGTTGAACTATTTAATATATTAATTATTCGGTGTTTAATTTGTCAGCTGTCTTCTAAAGAATGAGTCCCAAAGTAATATCATCTCTTTTGAGGTCTCGGGCATTGGTTGCTGCTGTTGCTAAGACTCGGATTTCATTATTGTTGACTGTCAAGGACACATGGAATTGTTTGGATTGCTGTTGTACTCCATCGTAAAATAGTCTTCCCTTAATCTAATTACTCAAATACAATGTTAATGCTGGAGTAATGAGTTTCGTGTACTTTGCCTACAAGTGATGAACTGCACCAACGTGCAATGCACTGTGCATGACCTGTGGTCTCCCCACTCCACCTAACCTGTAAAGAAAGAGTTAATTCACTAGGCAGAGACAGTAATCCAATGGAGCATTAATTTTCATTTTTAAATTCTTAAATGTATCACCACTTGGAAGTTGAGTCGGGAGCATCCAAGGTCAGCAAGTGAAACCTCGACACTATACTTGGTAAGTCAGAGCCATAGCCTCATACGGCATGGAAACAGACCCTTCGGTCCAACCAGTCCGTGCTGAAAGTAATCCCAAACTAAACCAGTCCCACCTGCCTGCTCCTTGTCCATATCCCTCCAAACCTTTCCTGTTCATGTTCTAATCCAAATTAAATGTTGTAATTGTACTCACATTCACCACTTCCTCAGGAAGTTCATTCCACATGTGAACCACTTTCTGTTTTTTTTTAAAAAAAAACTGCCCCTCGTCTTTTTTAAATTCTTCTCACCTTAATCTGCTCCTTAGTCTTGAAATCCCCTATCTGGGGAAAAGACAATTACCGTTATCTCTATCTATGCCCCTCATAATATTGTGAAACTCTACAAGGTCACCCCTCAACGTCCTGTGCTCCACTAGGAAAAAAGTCCCAGCCTATCCAGCCTTTCTTTGAAAACTCAAAACTTCCATACCTGTCAACGTCCTGGTAAATCTCTTCTGAACCCTCTCCAGCTTAATATCCTTCCTATAACTGGATGACCAGAACTGGACACCGGTGTTAGAGAAGAGACCTCACCAATGTCCTTTACAACCTCAATATGACTTCCTAACTGCTGTGCACAAAGGACTGAGCAATAAAGGCAAGTGTGCCAAATGCTATTTTAACCCCCTGTCTAAATGTGACGCAAACTTCAAAAAATATGTACCTGCACCCCTAGGTCCCTCTGTTCCACAACACTACCCAAAGCCCTATCCCGTTAATTGTATAAGCCCTGTCCTTGTTTGTTGTACCAAAATGCAATGCTTCTCATTTATTCAGATTGAGCTCCAGCTACCACTTTTCTTTTCAGCCATTAACCCATTTGATCAAGATCCTCGGTAATTTTAGCTGCCTTCACTATCTACCATGCCATCAATTCTGGTGTCATCCATAAACTTACTAACGATTCTCATCCAAATCATTAATATAAATGACAAACCAAAGAGGACCCAGACTGATCTCTGTGAAACAGCGCTGGTCACAGACCTCCAGTCCAAAAAGCAACCCTCCATCATCACTCTGTGCTTCCTGCCATTAAGCCAGTTATGTATCCAATTAGCAAGCTCACCCTGAATCCCATGTTACCTAACTTTACTAATTTGTCTACCATGGAGAATCTTGTCAAAGGCTTTGCTAAAGTCCAAGTAGTCGATGAGTTATTTAGTTTGCTATATTCATTGGCTCACAGTCAATATGCTTGCAGTTATTTTGAAAGCCATGTAAAGCAGAACATGCTTAACCTAACCCAAAATGGGTAGTGCAGCCATCGCCTTGGTCCGCAGAATCAGAATGGCTGATCTGTGTTTAAAGAGATCTGTCTCAAACTCCATAAAGTTTTTAGTTTTGATGCTGTTTGGAACTGTGTTTTGCTAGTCACTCAGCATGTTGTCAGTTCTCTCTCCAGTTAATGTGACCCCCATTATTTCATGGATACTTCCAACTTGCTTGAACCTGAATAAATTTCATCTGTTCCCTCATCAAAGCTGTGAAGTTTTTTCCTGTGTACAATCCCAAATAGGTGTGAGTAAACCTGAACAGAAGGTAATTCAATCAGAATTCATGCACAATAGCCTATATCTCAGGTATCTGGTTCACAAAAATGCATATATGTCTGTTTCTAATGGAAATGCAACTTCTGTCTGACACACTTGCTTTTTCAGGAATGCAGTTCTATAAGGAACATAAGGACAGAAATGAGCTTGTTCTTTGACCTTTATTGGATTGAAATGACTGCTTAATGGTTGAATCTGGGAGTATGATTGTAGGTGATGCTAAGAAGGGACTGGGTCATATTAGACCTCAAATAAGCTGTGTCATTAAATTGTAGGAGACTAGATGCATTTGTGATGATTGTGGTGGCAAAGGCAGCAATCTTTGACATGTAATATTTTTTAAAAATAGGAACAGATAGTTCCCAGAGATGTGGGATCGGGGGCTTATTGCAAGGTTTTCAATAGGTTTCTCAATAGTTCAGGAATTACTGAAGAGGAAGTTAAAAGTTAGTCAGCAAGTGAAAGAAGGAAAAGACACAGACTGTAAAAGATGTGGACTTCACGTTAGGGATTCTGCAGTTGGCTATGCTTCTTTGAAGGCAACTGCACTACATAAATTCTGTAAGGAAAGCAGAATAGCCAACAGAAGTTGGATGGCTGTGTACTGTCAAAACTAGGAAGGAAGTTCTAGGAGTTAGTGGGCACTTAATTTTGGAGTCGGGATTTGGAAGTCCTGGGAAATGAAGAAAATGGAAAGAAAGCTGCTTTGTCTTGAGGGAGACCATGAGGGGCTCAAAAGACCTGGAAGCATTCATACTTTAGTACAGTTGAGAAGGGAATTGAGAAGCCTGCAAGCTGTCACTCGATGATCTCTGTTCAGTCACTCTTCTGAATGGTCATTGAGGATTTATTTAGGCTTCATCAACAATGATGATGCATTTACCAGATTGTTTGAATTAAAGCGTACAACTTGAGTGACACAGTAACAACTGGTTAAAAGGCACTTTACAAGTACTATGTCTGAACATGCTTCACAGGCATGGCAAAGAAAAAATTTAACAGCTATCCATTGCAAGGTGTTATGTAGATTGTCTGATTTTATAATACTGGACAGGGTGGATCTTAAAGTCAATCTGACTTGATCTATAAGTTTCATTTTTGCACATCGTTTACTGTGGTGGTCAGTCTCTGGAGCACCTTTTAGAAGGTGCTCAATGTAATTTAATGAAAGAACATCAAAGTTTATTATACTATACACAAGAACTCCTTGAAACAGTCTAATTACAAATGTTAGAAATGAAGATTTCAATAATTTTTACCCTCAGCAACAACTTCAAAATATTCAAATTTCAGTGAAGGATCACTCTGTTTCCACTTCTAAAATTCAAAAGGCATGACTGTAACTGTGTTTTGGCAACTTTTTTTGGCATTCACATGCTGCAACTTCATGTTTCTTCCTTAGATGTTCTCTTAAATTACTAACACAGCTCAATTTTGTCTTAATCTGGGTTCTTTGAACTCCCTTCCACATTTTTCTGACAGGCATTAAGGAACTTGAACTGCTGAATTGCACTGCTACTGCTGCAGGCCATTTTATCTCTTAATAATGTGTTCCTCTTGCTGAATGAAACCTGCATGCTCACTGACCTTCTGGATGATTCTGTCCTTTTTTTAAAAGAATGTGTTTTCAGCCTTTGCCGTTAGACATCCATTAGGCTTTTGTTTTTGTCTACCATTGTTTCTTATCATTGAACTACTGGTGAGGATTTCAAAGCATCATTCAAATGCATGTAAACAAATTTCCAGACAACCCAGGGCCACTTTCCTAACTTTAAATTTAAACTAAAACTCTCTCCCTTAAAATGCACAACATAAAATTGGAAATCAAACTTAAACAGTACAAAACCATGTATAGTTTTAAAACCAAAGTTTCCAAATATTAATAATCATAAGACTTCATAAAGGCAAATTTAGGGCTGATGGCCAAAATCTTGGTCTTTAGAAGTAGGATTTAAGCAGCGTCTTGGCAAGGTTCAGAGAGAAATTGAAGGAAAATAAATATTTTATACTCATAAAAGGTTGAATTCTATATTAGTAAGTAAACACTGTTCAAAAGTAAAATACTTTCCAATGTGATACAAAACCAGAGTCGAGAGATATCTAAAATGTATTGGCAAATTTGTCTTGTGTGCTGCTGCCTGCACAGCACAGAAATCCTTTGGTCTGACTGAAAGCCACTAATCCTGTGAGCTACTATATGGATACTTTTAATATATTAAAGTCTTTGTTTTACCGCTGTCTTATCTCTTCCTTTTTGGAGCAAAGGATGAACCAGTTTTAGAATTATCCAAGTCGGAACAGAATTGTATGAGAGGTCAGAGAGGGGGAGGGGAAGGTGTGAAAATCATAGCTAGTATAGATCTGACTGTGGGCCAAGAGTTGCAAATATTTAATTTCCTTCCAAGGGAGCTGGTTGACTAGCAATCCATCAGTGATGGGGTCTGCCATACCAGTGTGTGCTGCACTAGTGATCTCAGAAAATAATTCTATGTTCTATCATTCCCAACAAAGAGGATAAATAGAAACAAGAGACTGTGTAGACCTTTCCTTTAAACTTGGAGTAGCTCCAGTTGGTTGACCTCAGTTGAAAGCTGGAAAAGAACAAATTATTCTGCGGCTTGGTGTGCTTGCTTATGGGCTACATCAGCAATTTTAAATTTTATTTATTTAGCTTTGAACCCGGGAGATTGTATAGAATGGAGGTAAATATCAAGTTGGTCACGAGCTGCAATTTATGATTCTTATATTTGCCTTTAAATTCTTTTGTGGGATGTGAACGTTGCTGACAGCATTTTGTTGATCATCTCGAATTGCACTTGAACATTGTGCTACAAGTCCATTTCAAAAGGCAGTTAAGAGTCAAGTACACTGCTGTTGGCCTGGAGTTGCATAGGGTCAGAGTCGGCAAACATGGTGGATTCCTTTCCCAAAGGGACATCGGTGAACTGGACAAGGTTTTGCAGTAAATAAACATTAGTTTCAAGTTCTTCACTTCTAAGACTAGTTTTCAATTCCAGATTGCTTTGAAATTAATTAACTGGATTTAATTCCCACCACTTGCCATGGTGGGATTTGAACCAGTTGGGTGGACTTTTAGCTCACTCATCAAATAATGTTACACCACCATCATTCCTCCTGTAAAAGAATGAGTGATCAGCTTTACCACATTATAATGTAGATACAAATTTACCCATGTCCAGAACTCTGACCTGTGGAATCTGCCCTGTTTCACCATTTTCTCCGTCCTGGTTTTCTCTCAACATCACCTCTTTAAATTACCACACCCCGCTTTCATTCCATCCCTATTATGTTCTGCCAGTCTTTGTAAAAGAGCATTTATGGCAGATGGACGAGATTATGCCATTTCACAAGCAAAGGAGAACATATGAGTAAGTTTTATTGCTCAGAAACACTGGGTTTCAAATCTGGGTTTCTGGATTACTAGGCCATCAACTCCCCATTGGTAGAGAAGAGGGGGCAAGCCATGGGTATGTATGAAATAACAAGGTGTAGAGTTGGATGAACACAGCAGACCAAGCAGCATCACAGTAGCAGGAAAGCTGACATTTCGGGTCAGGACCCTTCTTCAGAAATGCCATGGGTAAGTATGTTGTCATCTTCTAAACCACATAGATAACGAAGAGGGGAGCTTTAAATTGAAGAAACATCTAATATATTTGTAATAACAAGGTGTAGAGCTGGATGAACACAGGCCAAGCAGCATCAGAGGAGCAGGAAGGCTGACATTTCGGGCCCAGACCCTTCTTCAGAAATGGGGGAGGGGAAGGGGATTCTGAAATAAATAGGGAGAGAGGAGGAGGCAGATAGAAGATGGATAGAGGAGAAGATAGGTGGAGAGGAGACAGACAGGTTAAAGAGGCGGGGATGGAGCCAGTAAAGGTGAGTGTAGGTGGGGAGGTAGGGAGGTGATAGGTCAGTCCAGGGAGGACGGACAGGTCAAGGGGGTGGGATGAG
>NW_025971452.1:462-1100 GCF_021869965.1 Rhincodon typus | reverse complement strand
ATGAGGTTAGTGGGTAGGAGATGGGGGTGGGTCTTGAGGTGGGAGGAGGGGATAGGTGGGAGGAAGGACAGGTTAGGGAGGCGGGGACGAGTTGGACTGGTTTTGGGATGCGGTAGGGGGAGGGGAGATTTTGAAGCTTGTGAAATCCACATTGATATCATTGGGCTGTAGGGTTCCCAAGCAGAATATGAGGTGCTGTTCCTGCAACCTTTGGGTGGCATCGCTGTTGCACTGCAGGAGGCCCAGGATGGACATGTCGTCTGAGGAATGGGAGGGGGGAGTTGAAATGGTTCACGACTGGGAGGTGCAGTTGTTTATTGCGAACCGAGCGTAGGTGTTCTGCAAAGCGGTCCCCAAGCCTCCGCTTGGTTTCCCCGATGTACAGGAGGCCACAACGGGAACAGCGGATACAGTATACCACGTTAGCAGATGTGCAGGTGAACATCTGTTTGATGTGGAAAGTCTTCTTGGGGCCTGGGATGGGGGTGAGGGGGGAGGTGTAGGGGCAGATGTAGCACTTCCTGCGGTTGCAGGGAAAAGTGCCGGGTGTGGTGGGGCTGGAGGGGAGTGTGGAGCGGCCAACGGAGTCCCGGAGAGAGTGGTCCCTCGGGAAAGCAGATAAGGGTGGGGAGGGAAAA
>NW_025971452.1:0-362 GCF_021869965.1 Rhincodon typus | reverse complement strand
TGGTGGTGGGGTCGGATTGCAGATGGCAGAAGTGTCGGAGGATGATGTGTTGGATCCGGAGGTTGGTGAGGTGGTACGTGAGGACGAGGGGGATTCTGTTTTGGTTGTTATTGTGGGGAGGGGGTGTGAGGGATGAGATGCGGGAGACACGGTTGAGGGCATCATCCTCCGACACTTCCGTCATCTGCAATCCGACCCCACCACCAAAGTCATTTTTCCCTCCCCACCCTTATCTGCTTTCCGGAGGGACCACTCTCTCCGGGACTCCGTTGGCCGCTCCACACTCCCCTCCAGCCCCACCACACCCGGCACTTTTCCCTGCAACCGCAGGAAGTGCTACATCTGCCCCTACACCTCCCCCC